>NW_007248974.1:115046-126883 GCF_000164805.1 Carlito syrichta
CTGGTGGACGGCAGGGCGTTGGCACAGGGACCCCTCTCCTGCTTCTCATCCCAGGTGCCTGTTGCAGGCAGCGTCCGTGCCTGCTTTACTCAGCCAAGGTCACGGAGTGACAGCTTCAGGGCGGGCCCAGGCCACTGACTCTGGGGCTCTCCCCACCGCCCCGCTTGCGCCACCTGTTCGGGCAGGATCATATTTCCTCTAGGGCAGCATCAAGCCCCTGGTCCCGCAGGAAGTAAAAGGGTTTTCTCTTCTGAACTTTGGAGCCTAGTTTCTCCCGGAACCTGTTTTCTCATCTGTGAAATGAATGGAGTCGAGCAAGCTACCGTAATGGCTAGACGAGCTTCTTTTTCATATGAAATTGCTCTGGCCGGGCCCGGTGGCTCAGCCTGTCATCCCAGCACTTTGGGAGGCTGAGGTGAGAGGATTGCCTGAGCCCGCGCGGGTTCGAGACCCAGTCGGGCACTTGGCAAAAACCTCGTCTCTGCAATAAATAAATAAATAAAGATTAGCGGGACGTGGTAGGGCGCGGAAGGCTGAGGCGGAAAGATCGCCGGAGTCCAGCAGGTCGAGGCTGCGGTGGCTGGGAGCGTGCCACTGCACACCAGCCTGGGCGACAGAGTGAGACTCCGACTCCAAAAAAAAAAAAAAAAGAAAGAAATTGCTCGTGGGTCCTTAGGAGTTCCGAATCTTCAGCCCTAACCTGCTTTTTCTTGGGATTCCCAGATTAAGCCTGATCAAGATGACAACCTCCCAAAAGCATCGAGACTTCGTGGCAGAGCCCATGGGGGAAAAGCCAGTGGGGAGCCTGGCCGGGATTGGTGAAGTCCTGGGCAAGAAGCTGGAGGAAAGGGGCTTTGACAAGGTGGTGGCTGCATGTACCCCGGGAAGGCTGGTGGGGGGCGCGGTTGTGACATTTCCTGGCAGATTGGGAGTGAGGGAAAGTTCAGCATATCTTATTGGG
The DNA here is from genome assembly GCF_000164805.1 of Carlito syrichta. NCBI lineage: Eukaryota > Metazoa > Chordata > Mammalia > Primates > Tarsiidae > Carlito > Carlito syrichta. The sequence continues at coordinate 116,008 of NW_007248974.1, forward strand.
GGTGGATGGACAGTGGCGTGTAATCTAAAGAGACTGCCAGAGCCTGGCCACGAGGTAGAGAGGAGGTGGGGGCAAAACCTACCCTGCCTCCCTTGGGTGCTTTGACTGCCACAAAAGTGGTCTTCTTGCTCTTAGCCCCACTGAGCACTTAGTAGCATGCTGTTTGTTTTGCAGGCCTACGTGGTCCTTGGCCAGTTTCTGGTGCTAAAGAAAGATGAAGATCTCTTCCGGGAATGGCTGAAGGACACATGTGGCGCCAATGCCAAGCAGTCGCGGGACTGCTTTGGATGTCTTCGAGAGTGGTGCGACGCCTTCTTGTGATGCTCTTTGGGGAACCCTTCAGCCCCAGCCCCAGCATTGAGTCTCCAGAGTTTGCAGCCGAGTAGGGACTCTTCCCCTGCCCTCTACAAAGGAAAAGATTGCTGTTGTTGTACTCACCTCCGACGTACTCCAGGGTCTTTTGGGAGTTTCTCCCCTAACCATTTCAACTTTTTTGGAATTTTCACTCTTGCATGCATCTCCCTTCCTTCTTCCCCTGCCAGTTTTCTGGTGAAAGTTGTGAGCTTTCCTGAGTGGATTCCTCGCCCCTTCCCTTACCTCCATCCTCACCTCCTGTCTGTTTGATACCATTTGGCTCCTTTTTTGGCAAGAATAGTCACTGTCCTCGTAAAGTTTTTTAGCTCAATAAAGTCAGTGGCCTTCATGACTGACCTTTGTACATTGAAAAGCATGTGAGCTGGGAGTTGCTTCTTCCTGGGGACTGACCACATCTCCTTCACTGCTTATCAGTGCAGACCGAAACTGGCAGCTTGCTTCCCACTCTCAGAGAGCAGCCACCCTCAGCATGTGGGCCTCAGGCAGGTGCCTTGGAGTGTCTCAGTCCTGAGGAATGTAGGAGAGAGTGTGGGTTGGTCTCTTCCTGGGAGCTAAATGGGTTGATCCATCTGTGGTGTTCCAGATGTTGGTCAGCAGCTGGGCTAGGCAACACCTGGTAGAAAGTCAGTGGGAGTCAGAGGTACCAGGAAGAGGGTTGACCGGATGTGGGTAAGAGTTCACCTGCCAATCATCACATCACCTGCTCTCCTGGCCTCTGGGAAGGGGTGGGAAGGGTGCTTGCTAGCTGTCCTTCTCTCTTAGGGAGGAAGAGTATGGGCATCACAGCTGAGGCGTGAGAGAGTTACTCTTCTCTTCAGTACATTTCAGTTCTGTTCTTTCCTGAAACTTCATATGAACCAGGCCTTAACCTCAGATTTTTGCAAACCTTTTTTTCTTTCCACTATATCAAACCATTGTTATATCTTTTACAGGTGAGGAAACTTAGGACTCAGAGAAGCTAAGTAATTTGCCTGTGGAATTGCTGCTGGGAAGTAGCAAGACTGGAACTCATGGTCCCTGGTTTTCTTGGCCATGTCACTCGGCCTCTCTGAGCCTCACTTTCCCCACTTGGAAAATGAGGTGGTTGTAGCAACCAGTTGAAATGCTAGCTGTGAGCCACCCATCCTTGTTTCACATTTATTCCTTAAGTAGAACATCATTAAGGAGCAACTTCTTACAGTATAAGCAAAAGAGAATTTTCTTTTTTAAGTTTTACCATTTGGTGAGGGGAGAGTGAGAGCTATTAAAATACAAAAGTTAGGATAATATGGGCTGGGTGCAGTGGCTGACACCTGTAATTCCAGCACTATGGGAGGCTGTGGCAGGAGGATCGCTTGAGGCCAGAAGTTCAAGATCAGCCTGGGCAACATAGCAAAACTTGTCTCTACAAAAAATTTAAAAATTACCCACGCATGATGGTGCACACCTGTAGTCCCAGCTACTCAGGAGGCTGAGGCAGGAGAATCTTTTTTTCTTTTTGGAGTTGGAGTCTCACTCTGTCGCCTGGGCTAGAGTGTGGTGGTACACTCACGGTCACCCCAGTGTTGACCTGCTGTGCTCTGGCAATCCTTACACCTCAGCCTTCCTAGTGGGAGAATCTAAGTCCAGTAGTTGGAGGCTGCAATGAGCTATGATTGCACCACTGTACTCCATCCTGGACACCCGAGCAAGATGCTGTCTTTAAAAAAAAAAATTGCCTTGCTAGACTGGTGTGACCATGTACTCTTTGAGCTGTGGCTGTCACCATGCTTCCTGGCTTTGGCCCCTTCCTCCACCTTGAGGAGGTGACTCTTCTCTCCCTTCTCTTTCTCTCTCAATTTACTTTTTTTTTTTGAGTTGGAGTCTCACTCTGTCGCCCAGGTTGGAGTGCAGTGGCCGCTCCCAGCCACCGCAGCCTCAACTCGCTGGGCTCCGGTGATCCTTCCGCCTTAGCCTTCCAAGTAGCTGGAACTACAGGCGTGCGCTACCACATCCGGCTAATTTTTTTGAATTATTGTAGAGATGAGGTCTTGCCAAGTTGCCCAGGTGGGTCTTGAACCCGCGGGTTCAGGCAGTCCACTCACCTCAGCCTCCCAAAGCGCTGGGATTACAGGCTGAGCCACCGAGCCGGGTTTCTAATTTACTTTTAAATTATATTTTTAATCTAAAAAAAATTGAGGATAACAGGAGCAGGTTTTCATGATGTCTTGAGAAAAGAGAGTTGACAAATTTCAATTAATATTAGAAACTTCTGTTCATCTAAAGATAGCATAAAGATTGTGAAGAGTTTGGCTCAGCGAGTCATAAAAAAAGTGAAGAGACAAACTCAGATGAGGAAAGGATATTTACAATGATACAATCAACAAAGGACCACATCCAGAGCACATACGAAGTGCAGGCAAGAAAAAGACCATAGAAAAGTAGGTAAAAGCCCTAAAAGGCAGTCATAAAAGAAGATACCCTGATAGCCAATAAGCACGTGGAAAACTGTTCTATAGCTAGTCATCAGAAATGTAAATGCCATTAACACCCACCCAATTGGCAAAAAGTTTTAAGTTGGACAATACCATGTATTGATGGCAAATGGAGCAACAAGAACTGATATCCAGTGGGTAGGAGTGTAAATTGGTATGAACGCTTTAGGAAAACAGTTGGGTGTTATTTAATAAAATGGACACACCCTGTGACCCAGCAGTTCCACTCTTAGGACTTCCTTAAAGAAACTCCCAAACACCTACACTAGGACATGTGAACGTTCCCAGCTGCATTGTTGACAGCAGCCCCCCACTGGGAACAACTCTAATGGCTGTCACTGCCAGAGATTAGTGATGATCCCCTCATGCCTTGGGTCAGCTATGTGCGACAGGTGAATCTCAGGATTGAGCCAAAGGAACAAAGCAAAATGGTGGGATTCCACTTACATAAGGTTTAGGGGTTCCTGGGGAGATGGTAAAATGAAATGAGACAGAAAAGGAAAGACATGAACATTGTAAGAAACTGAAGGAAAAAAGTCTATAGTGGTTGTCTCAGGGAGGAAGGCGTGAGGGTGGAAGGCTTAGGGGTGGAAGTGGCAGTTGTATTCTGACCTGTGGAACAGTAATGCAGGCATTGATGCTAAATGTTTATTAAGCTGGACATGTACTATGCCCTTCTCTATTATTAGCTACATCTCAGAATAATAGGATAAAAGGGAAACCGAGAATACTGGGAATGGAGCAGCTGTGTGATAAGTCAAACTGTTATTAGTAGGGATGAGGGTTCAGTGCAAGGCTGGGTCTGGGAAGTGTAAGTGGCCCACCCTGGAAGGGATACCCAGTAGCCACAGCAGGGTCCAGCTTGTACAACAGGCACTAGTCTGAAGCCCAGAAAGTACTAGTCTGAAGCTGAGACCGAGGCGGTAACAAGTCTCCCTGGAGTTTCAGACTGTCCTGTGTTTCTGATGCTTTCCTAGATGGGTCACTCCATCCGGGAATTGGTCACTCAGAGCCTTGACCCTCATGCTGTGATGCTGTCCCTCAGGCCTGGTGTGCTCAGGTGAGGGTGTGGCAGGGCTCTGGCCTCCCACGCCAGTCCTGATCCTGCCAGGTTGTTGCTGGCATGCTGTGAGTGACGGAAACTCCCTCCTCCTCCACGAAGCCCTTCCTGGCTCCTACCCGTGCTGGTTGCCTGATTTTTCCTCCCCGGTTCTAGCAGAGGGACCCTGGCGGAGCCCTGCTTTGTTTCCTCATCATTTGCCTTTCCCTGACTCGCCCACAGACTGTGTCTCAGAAGGGGCTGGAACCTACTTTCTCACCCTACCTTGGGGCTCAGGCAGTGCCTGTGACAGATTGGCCTGCCATAGACCCTTTATCTGGGCTCTGTGTTGCATCCTACACAAGTTCCCGGATCCCTTCTAGGGCATCGAGAATGTGCCATGTGACAGTGTGGCCTCTCAGATCCAGCCCCAATGCAGTGGCAGGACAAAGGGACCAAGGCCTGAAATGCTGGAGCAGAGAGGAGACCTGGGTGGCGACGGGAGGGAGTCAGGTCATCTAAGTGTCAGCCCACAGTGTCCAACAGGATGTGCCTGGCCACCCACTCAATGGGGGCATGGCTGGCCAGAAATCAGCAAATAACTCACCCAGTGCTCCTCCAACCTCAGCGCACCCAGCCAGGGCTTGAGCCCCTCAGCAGGTATTGTCATGAGTGCTCAGAGCCAGCCTAGAGCTTGGGGTGAACCCACATGCTCCGGGGTCCTAAGGGACTTCTGCTGCCCCTGGAAAGAAAGTAAAAGGAGGCCGCTTGGACCAACGCAGCCTGACACCTTCCCCACCTGGTTCAGTGGCAACCCAGATGGTGTGGAAGGTTCCCAGTAGGTGGTCGTGACTGCTGACCCCCTCCCAAGCGGCCCCTCTCTGCAGGGACCAGGCCTGTCTCTACTGTCACTCCTCGCCTTGATGGATGGCAGCCTTGATGGGCCAGCCAGGCTCTGTTCTGGGTCTTCTGTGGTCTGGAACGAGTGGCTCAGAGCTGCGGTGCCCTGTATCAGCCAGTGCAGGGTTGTGAGGGTTCAGCCCATGGATCCCTGACACTTGAGGGAACTCCAGAGGGGATCTTTAACCCCTGTGATCGCAGGTTTCCTTGCCATAAGGTCTCCTCCTCAGAATGTGGGGTGCCAGGGAAAGGGAAGCAGAACCCTGTGGGGAGGAGTCTCCTTGCCCAGCTGAAGGCTCAAGAAAGAAGATTCTGGGACAGTAGGAAGGCTGTGGAGGGCCTAACCCCAGGAGGAAGGAGACACCAGGGGCCTTCCCTGTCGTCAAGACCCGTCGGGCCAGTGGCAAGAGAGGGGTGCTGTGGGCAACCTGGGTGAGGGTGTCCGGGCCACAGCAAAACTGGAAGCTGCCCTGTGGCCAGAGGGGATGGCCAACCTCAAGCTTGTGCTTGGCCCAAGCCTCTTTCTAGAAGCCAGAGTGGTCCAGACAGGATGGAGTTCAGGCTCTGGAAAAGTCCCCGTAGGGGCATCCCACCCCCAGGGAGCAGCCCCCACCCCCAAACACACACATAGCAGACCTCATATCCCTGTAGAGCAGCAGCCCAGGACACAAACCAGAACACTGCTGGCATGAGGATGCCACTCCAGGCCCCACCACTGACGCTTTCCCTTTGACATCTCCTTTCCTCCTTGTAGAAAGAGGTAACAATCACTGCTTCTGCAGAGCTGTTAAGAGAACGGAAGAACACCTAGAATCCCTGGGGCAAGGCTTGGCACACAACAAGAGCCTGGTAATTGTTAATTTCCCTTCCCCTCTCTCTTTTCTCACCAAGATACCACTTCTAGCTGCGTTACCTTAGGCAAGTATACCGACCTCTGACTAATTTTTTCAATGTCTGATTAATTTTTTCAAGCACAAACCAAAGATAATGTACTTCCTCAGGGTGCCTGTAAGAAATAATCAGTTGGCCGGGCTCAGTGGCTCAGCCTGTAATCCCACGCCTTTGGGAGACTGAGGTGAGTGGATTGCCTGAGTCCACGGGTTCGAGACCCGCCTGGGCAGGCAAGACCTTATCTCTACAATAAATCAAAAAAATTAGCCGGGTGTGGTAGCGCGCACCTGTAGTTCCTGCTACTTGGAAGGCTGAGGCAGAAGGATTGCCAGAGCCCAGCAGGTTGAGGCTGCAGTGACCGGGAGTGGCCACTGCACTCCAGCCTGGGTGACAGAGTGAGACTCCAACTCAAAAAAAAAAGAAATAATCAGTGCGTAAAAGGTCCTTGGAAATTGTTAAGTTGTGGTGCAAAAGACTGGTATCAGTACAAAGCAGGGACGGCTGGGGTAACTGCCACTGAGCTGGGGACCCATTGGCCCTTGGTGAGTCAGTCAAAGACAGGCCTTGGCTAGTTTTCCAGGGAGCTTTTGGAGGTATGTGTGACTGAGCTCCAAGTGACAGGAAGGCAGAACTGGGGGCCCCTTGGGTCTGCCTCTCCACCTCCCCCTTGCCATCCTAGCCTCCTACCCGACCCACTCCCGGGCTTACTCAGCTCAGGGTCCCTGCTGGGACTTACCCTGCTCATCACATCATGCTCCGCCAGGCCAGCACTCCCACAAACTGGAGTCTGTCCCTTTAAGGCAGACACCTGAGCCAGCAACCAGCTTGTGATCCTTCCTTGGAATGGGGGAGGGGGTGGTGGTGGCAGAGTTTGTTTTTCACAGCTGGGCTGAAGGGGGTGAGGCAGCTGGCTCAAAGCTGGACTGGGCAGTGACCCACCTGGTCTAGGTCTCCATGTGAGAAATCACTTCCCCTGGGATTCTGAGGGGCCCAGAATGGGGAGTGGTGATATGCTGGATGCCTTCTTACAATATTCATCACAGAAATCGCTTCCACTTATGAAGCACCAACTGTTTGTCAGCTACTGCTGACTAGGACCTCTTCTAAGTCTTAGAGGCTCTCAGCACTGACAAGTGTCCCAAGAAAAGCAGCCCCTGGCCCCCAGCAACATGTGGTTTAAAGTACAAATTGCACTAAACTCCAAAACGCAGAGAGAGAATCCCCACAAAATCCAGACTTTCCTATGATGACTACCCCAGTGCCGTTTTTTACATATTAATTATTGGATTCTTTCAAAAAAGTCATGAGACCCCTGGTTTGCTGATACTGAACTCCTGGGCTCACTGTATCTCCAGAGGACCCAGGCTCGAGCCATCGATGTAAGAACAACACTAGGAGATAAGGATTGTTGCCTTCTTTCAGATGAGGACCGTGAGGATCAGGGAGACTGAGGGCCTTGCCCAAAGTCAGTCAGTAAGATGGCAGAGCTGGGAGGACAAGGACACCCCCTCCTCTGACTGGTTCTTATTTGGACTCAGTTTGGTTTAAGATTACTGAATTGACTTAGACTGCCAGGGCTCAAAACCAGTGTCACCACTTACTATGTACCAGCTGGGGTCCTTGGGCAAATCAACCCTTCTGTGTTTCCTCCTCTGTAAAGTGGAAACGTTAATAATCTCACTTTGAGCCGGGCTCAGCCTGTAATCCTGCGCCTTTGGGAGGCTGAGGTGAGTGGATTGCCTGAGCCCGAGGGTTTGAGACCCGCCTGGGCAGCGAGACTTCATCTCTACAATAAAAAAAAAAAAAAAAATCAGCCGGGCATGGTAGCGCATGCCTGTAGTTCCTGCTACTCGGAAGGCTGAGGCGGAAGGATCGCCGGAGCCCAGCAGGTCGAGGCTGCGGTGGCCAGGAGCGGCCACTGCACTCCAGTCCGGGCGACAGAGTGAGACTCTAACTCAAAAAAAAAAAAAAAAAAAAAATCTCACTTTGGGTGGCTCAAGCCTGTAATCCCAGCACTTTGGGAGACTGAGGTGAGAGGACTGCCTGAGCCCACGGGTTGGAGACCAGCGTGGGCAACTAGGTGAGAGCTCATCTCTACAATAAATAAAGAAAAATTAGCCGGGGATGGTAGTGCACGCTTATAGTGCCGGCTACTTGGAAGCCTGAGGCAGAAGAATCACTGGAGCCCAGCAAGTCGATGCTGGGGTGGCCGTGAGTGTACCACTGCACTCCAGCCTGGGAGATGAAGTGAGAGTCCGACTCAAAAATAAAAAAAAATCCCACCTTGTGCTGTTTGTGAGTTAAACAGGCTGAGCGGTAGGGGCTCCCCCTTACCTGTTGTTTATACAGCATCCTCTGACCTACATCCGTTCGCAATCCTTCCAATATCCATTTTACAGACTGGGAAACTGAGGCAGTGGGCGGTTAAGTGACTTCCCAAATGTGCACAGCTAAAAAACGGTAGCAACAGTGAGAGCTCGCTAATAGCTGCTCTTGGGGTTCACACCAGACAGCACTCCCGTGGACCGTCCCTAGAGTGGCATTTGTTGCTGGGGACCATCGCCATCCTCCCCCGGCCCCCTCGTGTCCCGGAGGGCAGGGCAGCCTCGTGGCATGTGGAGGTCCCCGGCCCCCGCGCCGCCCCCTCGGCCCCCCAGGGGATCTCCCGGGCCTCTCGGGACTGGCGGGGGCGACTTCTGGGCCACCTCGAGCCCCGCCCCAGCTCGGCGGGGGCGCCTCGAGGGCGGGGGGCGGGGCTTCGGAGCCTGTAAAAGCGGCGCGGGCCACGGGCTGGGCACAGACGGCCATGGCGCGTCCGACCCCCTTGCTGACTCTGGGCTTGGCCCTGGTCGCGCTCTGCCTTCTGGCGCTGGCCCGCGACGCCCGGGCCCGGCCGCCGGAGCACAAGGTCGGAGAGATCCAGAACCTGTCGCTCGATGACCCGCAGGTGAAGAAGGCGGCGCAGGCGGCCGTGGCCAGCTACAACATGGGCAGCAACAGCCTCTACTACTTCCGAGACACGCACGTCATCTCGGCGCACAGACAGGTGCGGCGGGCCACGGACGCGGGCCGGGGCGGACCAGGGCGGGGCGGGTGAGGTCAGAGAGACGCTGCGGGCCCAGGCAAAGGGGGAGCCAGAAGGGCAGTAGTGATGCTACTTTCATAGAGTAGCAGACAGCGGGGCAGCGGGGGGAGTCTCACTATGTGGCCCAGGCTGGTCTTGAACTCCTGGCCTCACGTGATCCTCCCACTTAGACCTCCCAAAGCGTGGGTATGATAGGTGTGGGCCACCACACCAGGCTCATACAGTGTTTTAAAGATCGAATTAGTGGCTGGGCTCGGTGGCTCAGCCTGTCATCCCAGCACTTTGGGAGGCGGAGGTGAGTGGATCGCCTGAGCCCAGGTTCGAGGCAACTTGGCGAAACCTCATCTCTACAATAAATCAAAAATTAGCCGGGCGTGGTAGTGTGTGCCTGTAACTCCGGCTACTTGAAAGGCTGAGGTGGAAGGATCACCAGAGCCCAGCAAGTAGAGGCTGGGGTGGCCGTGAATGTGCCACTGCACTCCAGCCTGGGTGATGACATGAGACTCCAACTCGAAAAAACAAAAAATCAAATTAGTGCACAAAATCCACGATGGACAAACTATCTAAATGTCAAAGATAGGACGCAACCCTGTATTGGACAACCCACTTGGTGGGTTGCCTTGCCTCTACCAGTCCCTGCCCTGATGGGGTGGATTGAGGAGGATTGGGGAAGGGAGGAGGCAGATGGGGACGGTGAGAGTTCCGGTGGCGTGTCTACCCAGCTTCGGGAATATGTGCACAGATGAGTCTTGGCCTCTTACACAGTCCAAGCCTCTCCCCCTGGGCTCTTCACCAGAACTCCTCTCCCAGCCCTGTGCCAGGTCTGAATTCCCACCCAGGCCAGAGTGCTGAGCATGCCCGGGGGGCAATGGGAGAATGCGGAGGGGGTCAAGGGGCTGTCTCCCGGGAAGCTTTGACCTGCCCCTGCCCTCCTTCTCCAGCTGGTGGCTGGCATCAAGTACTATTTGACGGTGGACATGGGGAGCACAGACTGCCGCAAGAACAGGGTTGCTGGAGACGTCGACCTCACCACCTGCCCCTTGGCCGCAGGATCGCAGCAGGAGGTAACAGCCTGGCACCCCCAGCCCCAACCTTCTGCACCTCAGGCTCTCAGGTGGTCCAGCCTGAACTAGTCTGGCTGGCCAGGCAGTTGTCTGACTGAACCTGTCCAGCCTTCCTGGTGACTCAGCTTCCCGCGAGGTTGGGATGCAAGAAGGAAGCTGGGGCTTCCCAGGGAGAGGGGTGTTGGGCTACCAAGATCTGGGATCTGGCCACGGCCATCTGACTAGATACCCCTTGGGCCAGTGGCTGCCCCTGTATCGCCCCGGAGCAGTGTGACAGGCAGAAGGCTGGCTGGCCGCTGGGGGGAGGCAGGCCAGGACTGTATTCACCCCTCCTTCCACCTCGTGCTCTCTCCACAGAACCTGCGTTGTGACTTTGAGATACTAGTGGTTCCCTGGGAGAATTCCACTCAGCTTCTAAAGCACAACTGTGTGCAGATGTGATGAGCCCCTGAAGGTGGGGCCATTGAGATTGGGACCACGGTGGAGGGCACTTCAGGTCCATGGGCCACATCTGTCGCAATAAACCACCAGCACTGCTTCTTGCATTGGCTTCTTCCGAGAGCTTCTCTCTCCCCCCCCGCCTGTCCCCGCTCCTGTCCTGGCAGTTCCCGGCACCCCATCCCAAGCTGAGAGGCCACCCATACTACCCCCAGCTGGGCTACTGCTGTCCCACTCTAGACAGTGTAGGGTTCAGGGACCAGCCCCCAAATCTGGAGTCCCACAAACATCCCAGCATCACAGGCATAGAGGAGCAAACTTCCAGAGCCTCCAAACACAGCCAGAGACCCTCAATATTCTCAGAGGTAAGGGGTGGGGGACAAAGTCACAAAAGATGGATGACTCCCCAAGACAGGGACAGGGACGGTGTCTGGGGGTGCTCTGCTCCCTCTCAGCACCCAGGAGCAGCTCAGGGGTGGCACGCGATGACTTCAGCCAGGCAGGCCCCAAGATCTGAGCTCTCAGCCCTTCACATTCTTTTTTTTAATTTGAGTTGGACTCTCACTCTGTTGCCCAGACTGGAGTGCAGTGGCCATTCCTGGCCACCGCAGCCTCGACCTGCTGGGCTCTG
>NW_007248974.1:126903-148651 GCF_000164805.1 Carlito syrichta
CCCAGGCGGGTCTCGAACCCGCGGGCTCAGGCAATCCACTCACCTCAGCCTCCCAAAGGTGCGGGATTACAGGCTGAGCCACCAAGCCCGGTTTAGCCCTTCCCTTTCATGTGACCCAAGGATGGCCGAGCTCCTGCAGGCCAAGAGACCAAGAGGGATAGGACAATGCTGCTCAAGTCCACACGGTGGGCCACACACCAGAGGGACCCCCCCCCAGTGCCTTGCCCCGGGTAAGACCCCTGGAAGGGGCTGGACTGGACAGGGAATCCCAGTGGGACAGCACTCAGATATGCCCACAGGAGAGGAGGGAATGGATCAATTTCAACGTCATTTAACGAAAATGTAAAGGAAACCTGACTTTGTGGCTGCAATTCATACTCAATTGCACAGGCACACACCCCAAACACAACACACCAGACATCCACGTGCAGAAAACCAAAACACGTGTTCAGATCCTGCCGTGACCCAGAAAAACACAGACACAGCCTAGCAACCAGAAGCAAAGGCAAAAATACACAGAAGCAACACACCCCAGTAAACAACCTGGAGACATACACACGAACTGCAAACACACAACCCAGAGACCCAGATGCCACACCCAGGGGTGTTCCTCAGACACACAAGCATACACCCACACCTAGGACAGAGACCCGGGGGGCACTAGGCCTCGATGCCATCTGGCAGCACTGTGGTGTGAAGAGTGCACTGGCAGCCCCGCCCGCTGCCTGGGTGCCCATCCTTCCCTGGCAAGGTCCCCCTCCCCACGTGCGACTGCCTGGTCCCCTGCCCAGTGCTGGGACCTGATGACTCCCCCCTCGGAGGCCATAGGGGGGTGGGATGGGGGGGTGAGGCAGGGACGCTAACTCCCATCTGGGATTCTAGGGAGCTGAGGGTTGTAATTGAGAAGAGTCAGGGACACGGGGGGCACGCAACATGCAGCCATACTTCTCAAGCCTGTCAGATGTGGCAGCTTAGGGTGTGTGTGTGTGTTGGGAGGTTTGGCTGCTGCTTGGAAGGGCTCCCTTGTGCCACCAAACAGGAGGCCCCAGGATGGAGCTGGCATGGGATAGGCAGCAGGAAATGCCTGTTGAATGAATGTGCGAGGTGGGTGGGGGGCCAGGCCTGGGGACATCTGCCAAGTGGCCTCTCCATCCCTGGAGAGGCCCAAATCCCAGATGGCATTTCCTCTGCACAGTCTACTCCCGGGCCCCAGGCCAGTCAGCGCCCTGGCCACACCAGGGAGGGGAGGTCATGCTCTGTTTCGAGCCCTGGAGTCTCCACCATGTCTTGCCCGGATATGGCAGGGGTTGACAAAACTGTCTGTCGCCCCCTGGCCCTCACTTCTGACTCCCCCTGGCCTGCACTACACCGTGGGTTTGCCCCTCCTAGAGGTGAGATGGCGGTTGTAGATAGCGGAATATTCCACCCCTAGGATTCCCCTCCAGGCCAAGGTTGGGCTTGAACTTGACTCAGGGCTAGGTCTGTAGCACCCAGCACAGGCCACTGCCCCACTGCCACCCTCAGCTGCTGTGGGGACAGCGCCACTGGAATCCGGCCCAGGCTCAGGCTGTAAGCAGGGGAACTTAGCCAAGCCCTGAACCAGGTAGAGTGGGCAGCAGGAGGTTGTCCACACCTGCCCTGTGGCCACTTCCTTGCCTGCCCTGAGGCCAGAAGGATTTAAGCAGCCTCCACCACACCTCCCCACAAGGAGGCTCTGGAGACTGATCCCATGCAGGGCCAGGTATGGCAATGAACTCTGACCTCTGGATCCATGACAACCCCATTGGGTTGGCACTCATACTGGATGCTGAGGGACCTGACAGGCCCGATTTCCTGAGCTCTGAGCCCCATTCTTGGAGTCCACTGGTCCCCCTGGCCCTGACAACCCCGGGCAGTTCTGGCGTATTTTTCTCTGGATCCTGGGCCAGAGACACCTTCCTCCCCAAAGCAGGGTGACCGCCCACTCTGTCCCCTCCCAGCACAGCCTGCACTTGTGCCTGGCCCAGGTTCTGCAAATCCCCCAGCTGCTGTCAATGCGCTGCTAGGCTGAGCTAGGACGCTACCCGAGTGAGGCTAGAGGGGACCCAAGAACGGTCCTTTCACTGTGACCCCAGCACACAGGCCCTTGCCTGTGCAAACGTGTGCATGTATCCAGGTCTCATTCCCTGTCTCGTGGCCTAGCCAGTGAGTACACAGAGCCATCTAGGGTTTTAAAACGCTGTTACGACCCCATCCCATCCCTGCAGGGCCCCAACTGCAGGGCCCCAGCAATCCTTCCAGCAGTTCTGTGGAAAGTGTCCTGACCCACCCAGGAGGCTGAAGTTTATATCCGGTGCTCTTCCCCAGGGTCACTTTCTGAAGTCCTCTTCTCCAGCCTGTGGGGGTGAGTGAAACACAGGAGGGAGAAGAGTCAGCCTCTGCCCTCCCCAGTGCCCGTGCGACTGTTCCTCGGGGCCATGTCTGGGCACAAGCCCCCAGAGTCTGAGTCCTCCCTCACTGACTCCTTCCGCCCATCCTGCCTGACTCACCTCAAATGCTGTGTCCACAATCTCGTCAATGACGGACGCCTGGGAGCGGAATTTCTGTTGCTGGTGCTCCACGCTGGCCACCAGCTGCAGGAATTGGAACAGGAGCTCTCGCTGCCTGGGGACAGGACGGGGGAGAGGCCTGGGCTGGGCTCCCCTGCCTGGCGAATCTTCTTGGCCCCAGAGCCACCCAGATGGCTCTTCCTGCCTGCCTCCCTGCTCCCCCAAAACTTACATCATCTTAGCCCTTTGTTTCCAAGATGTCTCCTTTTCCACATACAAAACAGTCCTGTGTCTGCCTATACCACGAAGCTTCTGACTGTTGTTTACCTTCCCAACCGCCCAACCCTCCATCCACCCATTTGTCCACCCATCTTCTTCCTCCTTCACCTACCCCGGACCTCTCCACACACCCACTGAACCATCTACCCATCCATGCACCCGTCCAACCCTTCCACCCATCCACCTCTCCCTCAAATCTGCCCACTCTTCCCTGGACCCTCCTGCTGCCTGTTGACACCTTCACCATCCTGTGTGGTCACACACTTGCCTATCCATACACCCAACCATGCCCCCCTGCTACTACTCACTCATTGCCCCATTCACCCACCCACCCATCGTTATCAATCCATCCCTGGAAGAACACTTAGAAAACAATGAATACCGCAAGGTGCTCCGTGGAGATGGAGCAAGAAGCAGCCCTGCCCTCAGAGCCAGACAACTCCCAATACGTTGTGGTAAGTGCAAACATGGCGGGGGGCGGGGTGAGGGTGGGGGCTGAGGGACTTGAAGGAGGAAAACCTCACTGGGCACTAGGGGTCTGGAAAGGCTTCCAGAGGAAGCGTTAGTGAGCTGAGTTTGAAAGACACGTGAGGGTTTGCTGGCTTGGGCAGGCTCCCCGGTAGTCCAAGGTGTGAGAACCGCAGGGCACAAAGGGTCAGGGGCATAACTGGGGGGCCAGGGTGGGCTTTGGGGAAGACTGAACTGGAGTGGATGAACTGAAGATGAAGACACCTGGGAAGTGGCAAAGGAAGAAGCCTGGACTTATTCTAAGGGGAGCGGGAGCCGTTGTGAGAGTCTAAACGCAAGAGAAGAGACAAAAGACAAACTGCACTTAATAAAGACTGCCTTCAGCAGAGGAGGGCCAGTGGGGTCATATGGAGGCCAATGAACCCCCAGAGAAAGGCTGTACAACTGTTGATCACCTAAGCCTAGCATCAGCAGCCAGAGAAAGTTCCAAGCAGAGAGAACACACAGGCAAGGGCCCGGCAGGAGAGAAGTGTGTGGAATTCAAGGATGTGCAAGGGCGGTCACGATTACAATGATTCACGGGACTGGCTGAGGCCTGACCTCAAGGGCCTGAATGCCAGGCCACAGGGCCTGGGCTCTCTTCATGGGCGGGACAACCCAGAGAGTGCCAACAGTCGGCCTGCCCTATCTGATGGTCTGCAGCCAGTCTGGACTGGGTGGGATGGGGCCCAGCTTTCAGAGAGAAAGGTCTCCAGGAAGCCAGGCTTGAGAGCCAGGAAGCAGGAGCCTGCGCCAAGGGCACCAGTCGTGGGCACACATCCCCAGCCGTGAGTCCTCAGCTGTCCTGGCTCAGCTGGCCTCTCAAGTAGACAGAAATGGAGGCTGACCATCTGGTCTCCAGCCTATTCCTCTCACCCCACCTCATCGTCCCTCCATCTGGCTAAAGTTTACTCAGCCTCCCATGGCCCAGCATAGGTCTTTAGAGATGAGACCCTCGTGGGCAGGGACTGAGTCTGTGTCCTCTTTGGGTCCCTGGAACCCTCAGAGGGTCTGGCCCTGACAATGGTCAGGGATTATTTTGAGTAAAGGGATGAACGGATCCCTGCTGGTGGGATTGTCTAGGTGGTGCTGGCCGCCTCTGGGTGTGCAGAACCACTGACGGTCTCCACACCCCCCCCACAGGCTCACGCACAGACCTTAGGGCTGCGTCCCCTTCCAGAGGGGCAGGCAACGTCCCTTTCCCATCCAGCCCATGGGTCAGGCCCCAGACCTCGTCCCTAAGACCCGAGGCCCCGCCCCCTCATGTCTCCTCACTTGGCTGTCATGGTCCCAAACTTTTTCTCAATGAGGTGCTTGTGCATGGTGCCCTCACTCATCGTCACGTCAAGGTCTGGTTGTGGAGAGAGAAGGGGGAGGTCAGAAAGCCTTCCTGGCTGGACATCGTGGCTCATGCCTGTAATCCCAGCACTTTGGGAGGCTGAGGCAGGAGGATTGCTTGAGCCCAGGAGTTCAAGGTCAGCCTAGGCAACACAGGGAGACCTCGTCTCTACAGAAAATAAATACAATTAGCCGGATGTGGTGGTGGTGCATGCCTGTGGTCCCAGTTCCTCGGGAGGCTGAGGCAGAAGGCTTGCCTGAGCCCAGGAGGTCGAGGCTGCAGTGAGCCATGATGGTGCCACTGCACTTCAGTCTGAGTAACAGAGTGAGAACCCGACTTAAGAAAAACGAGAGAGTCTATAATACTGAGTGACCTCTCACAGAAACAAAGATCCGAATATCACATGTTCTCACTCATATAATGGACCTTAAACATCCAATACAATACTATACGAAAATGACTGACCGTACTGGGAAACTATGGTGGGGGGAGGGAGATGGGATTAACAGTAGCAAATATCTGTCTGGGAACGGGGAAACACCCCATATCAACAGGGTGCCTGAATGAAACGCAATTGTATACCTAACCCTTAATTATACCCCACAACTTCATAATAAAAAAAAAAAAAAAAGAAAAGAAAAACGAGAATATGCCTGGATTCGGAGAAGGAGTGGAGGAAACCCCATGTGTCATGGAGACACTCAGGGGCTGCAGGAGTTTCTGTTTAGGCTTTCCCCAAGTAGTTCTATTTATTTGTCTGTCTGTCCAGCACCCATTCCCTCTTCTGGTAAAATATCCCAGTTTTCCTGAGGAATCACCCCTACCCCTCTTTAGCCCATGTCATCTAGAGGGAGTGGCCCCATCCCCCAGCTCCAGGACCTTGTGACTTAGGCCTGGCCAATCAGAACAGCCTCTCCGTTTGGCTGCAGTGATTGCTTCAGAACTAGACACAAGGAGGCTCATTTCTGGGATTTGTTGGGACCGCTGGAAGCTCGGGGCAGGGCTAATCTGTGAGGCTGTGGGCCCAGAGTTGCAGGTGACCATTTGCCACCACAAGGGAAGAGTTGTCCTGACAACAAAACCACACGGAGGGCTGCAGAGTGGAGATATAGAAGACCAAATTCTGATCATCACGTGAGTCCTAGATCCAGCCACTCCTGAAAACCCATGCACCCTCAACTTGCTGAGCGATTTGAGCCAATGAATCTCTCGTAAGCTATTTTGCACCGTCTGTTCCTGATGGAGAGTGCAGGTGAGGGACCAGGTAACCTCTGAGAACCCTTGATCCTCTGATGATGACCCTAAGAGTGGGATTCGGGAACTGAGTGAAGTCTGAGAATCCTTAAGCGGGAAGCAAATCAACCTGCTCAAAATCGGTTCACCCAGAAAGACAGGTGTGGGAAATGAACATATACAGAAGGTCCTGAGGGCGACAGATGGGGCCAGGCTGGGCAGGGCCAGTACCTGCTTGGTCGAGCTCCGTCAGTGAATCATCCAGCAGCTTCTCATGGATCTGTCTGGCCCTCTGGGAAGAAGAGGTATCAATCCTGCCAGAGTCCCAGGCTCGCCTATCCCTGGAGTCCCTGGCCTTTCTTGTGCTTTCGGACCTGGCTGCCCGCCCCACCCCACGTGTACCTCCTGCTTCATTTTCTCTAAGCTTTTGAGCAGTGCCGTCTGGAAGTTATCCACCAGGACAGCGATCACCAGGCTGGGGAGGGGGACAGGCGGGTGTTCTCAAGGAGGAAGCCAGAGGAGAGGCCCCTTACCCAGGAGGAAAGGGCAGCAGTGGGGAGGCCTAAAGGGGAGGCGAGGAGCGGGAGGGGAGCGGGTCTGGGCCGAAGAGCAGGGCCGTCCTCACTTGAGGAAGATGAAGTACTGGATGATGATGTAAACAGTGAGGATGGCAATGATGTACCAGGCACCTGGGGAGAGTGAGAGACGGGGCTCAGTGAGCTCACCCACCTACTCCTGCCCCGCCTGGCGGGCACGGGAAGCCCCACTCCACAGAAGGGGTCGCTGAGCCCTCCGGGTCTGCCCACCCGGCCAGTCCCTGCCCTCCGCGCAGCCTGGGGCCCGCCCCACCCTGAGCCCGGCTGTCCAGGTAGATGAGGGACCAGTCGTCCAGCGTGAGTAAGGTGAAGAGTGTGAAGATGGTGGTGAAGATGTTTTGAAAGCGCTTGGGATCAGATTTGTGGAACAGAGCCCGGAGTACCATGGAGAAGAGCACTGACCGTTCAGGGCCAAACCAGGCTCTTGGGGCCCGGCCCTGCCCCAGCACCCCTCCTCCCGCCAGGTCCCCGCTCTCCCAACCCCCTTCCCCAGCAGCCCCTCAGGCTCCTGCCCCAGCCACAGCAAAGGATACAGAGGCAAGTGGACATGAGGATGAGGATGGCCGTGATGGACGGCAAGGTCTGGGCCAGGGTCCCTGTCACTTCTTGGAGGCTGGTCAGAAAACTGCGGGCCGAAGTGGAAGGCAGGGCTAGTGAGCAGGGGCAGGAGTCCGTGCCCAGCAACGAGAGCTGGCACCGAAAGCAGGAGGTCTCTGATTTGTTGGTGACTTGGGTGAGCCCTGGTCCCTTCCCTGGAAAATGAAGAGATTGATCCCAGGGGAGGGTGGCTGTCGCCCGCTGCCCCAACCCTTGAGCAGGTCACAGTGGGCTCCTTGGGGGCCCAGGTCTGTGACCCTTATCCCCTCGGAGTTCCCACGCCAGGGTGGGGAGCCGCAGTTGCGCTGACCGGAACCTCCGAAAGACCTGGATGGCCCTCAGGGCTCGCAGGCTCTTGAAGACCTTGATGATCCGAAAGTAACTTTGGCGGTAGACAGCGGAGTGCAGCTGCATGAGCGTGAAGTCCAGCACAGCCATGACCATGATGAAGAAGTCTGAGGGTGAGGTGGGTGCCTGAGTGCGGTGGGCGCCTGCCGGCTCTGGCCCCCCAGTCTTCTCGATGCCAACACCCCCTCAACCCCCTTTCAGACACTTCAGTGGCTCCCTGACCAGCTCCTCCCCCATCGGCCCCAGCCCCACCCACCCAGACTGTTCCATAAGTCACAAAAGTACGCGAGGCCCAGGGCGATGATCTTGAGCAGGGCTTCCACTACGTAGATGCAGAAGAAAATGGAGTCCAAGACCATGAAGTGCCACTCTGTGGGGACACCAGGAGCGTGCTCAGGGATGTCCCCAGCACCCCTGATGCCCTCTCTCTCCTTCTCACCACTGGGACCTCACACAAGCCCAAATACCCAGGGTCTCCTGGCTCTGCCCTGAATGGCTGTGTGACTTAACCACACTGTAACTCAGTTTTCTCATCTTTAAACGGGTATAATACATGCCGCTTAGGCTGGGCTCAGTGGCTCAGCCTGTAATCCCAGTACTTTGGGAGGCCGAGGCGGGAGGATTGCCTGAGCCTGCGAGTTTGAGACCCACCCGGGCAACTTGGCGAGACCTTGTCTCGACAATAAATCAACTATTAGCCGGGTATGGTAGTGCAAGCCTGTAGTTCTGGCTACTTGGAAGGCTGAGGCGGAAGGATCACTGGAGCCCAGCAGGCTGAGGCTGCGGTGGCCGGAGCAGCCACTGCACTCCAGTCTGGGTGACACAGTGAGACTCCAACTCAAAAAATAAAAAAAATTTAAAAAATAAAAATAGGCCGGACTCAGTGGCTCAGCCTGTAATCCCAGCACGTTAGGAGACCAAGATGAGTGAATTGCCTGTGCCCACGGGTTCGAGACCAGCCTGGGCAACTTGGCAAGACCCTGTCTCTACAATAAACCAAAAAATTAGCCGGGCGTGGTAGCACACGCCTGTAGTTCTGGCTACTTGGAAGGCTGAGATGGGAGGATAGCCGGAGCCCAGCAGGTCGAGTCTGCGATGGCCGTGAGCATGCCACCGCACTCCAGCCTGGGCGACGGAGTGAGACTCCAATTAAAAAAAAATAATAATTAAAATAAAAATTTTAAAATGTCGCTTGATAGAGTTGTCATGAGTATTAAATGCATTTAACACAAGCGCTTAGAATAGAGCCTGACACAGGGAACCTGTGGCAGATCTTTCCTTCCTCCTGTTCCACGATGTTTTAGGGGCCAGTTTTCCAGGTCATCCGCTCTCACCCCTCCAGGACCGAAATTTCCTCAAAGTCCGCTGGCCCTTCCTGCAGACCCTGGTTCCAGGCACCCCTCTGCCCAAAGCAGCACATGTAGGGCAGATGCGTCCCCTGGTGGCTGTGGCTGCAAACAGCACAGCCTCCAGTTAAGCGGTCTCCAGCTGGGTGACTGACCTCTGCAGTCTCTCTGACCCTCACCACTGACCCTGGGCGATGCCCTGTACTCCCCGGGGGCGAGGATCAAGTGAACTGAGTTATAGAAATCACCCGGCACTGGATCAGGCCCACAGGAGGTGCTGCAACAACATCAGTGACCTTCTCTCTGTGGACAGGGCTCCCTGGTTCTTACCACCCCGGATCTCGACTTCGGCAAAAGTCTGGGCCACAAGCATGATGGTGTTGAGGCAGATGATGAGGAAGATGAAGGTTTCGAAGGCCAGGGACTGGGTCAGATTCCTGATCATTGTCCGTAAGTCCTGAATGAGGTAGCTTAATTTTTCCCATAGCCATTGGGAGAGGCCTGTACTGTGTAGCTTCTTGTGAGTTCGCTGAACCCGGCCAGCTGTAAGGGAACCAGAAAGTCAAGTTTGTACTTGCCTGCCATTGGCTCGCCCAGTGTCAGTTCTGTGCTGGTATTGGGGCCACAGGCCTGACCCCTTCCATGGCAGGTGCCAACCTGCTGGAAATTGGAGGCGGCTTGAGTGGATCCTGAGGGCTCCTGTGTCTACACTTCCATGTCTTTGCTCACATGGCAACTTACTCATGGAAACCCCATCTTCTTGATAAACTCACCCTTTGCCTTTATGATCCTGCTGAAGGCCAGGCACGGTGACTGAAGCCTGTAATCCCAGTAATTTTGGAGGCCGAGGTGAGAGGATTGCCTGAGTCCAGGGGTTCGAGACCAGCCTGGGCAAATTGACGAGACCTCATCTCTACAATAAATCAAAAAATTAACCGGGTATGGTGGCATGCGCCTGTAGTTCCAGCTACTTGGAAGGCTAAGGCAGAAAGATCACCTCAAGCAGGTCGAGGCTGTGGTGGCTGTGAGCGTGCCACTGCACTCCAGCCTGAGCGACAGAGTGAGGCTCCAACTCAAAAAAAGAAAAAAAAAAAAAAGATCCTGCTGAAACTTTCCTCTGGGCTGCCTGTCCCCATTCAATAAGACACTCACCCTTCTCTGCTTGTTCATGAAACTGTTGTCATATTTATTGAACTACAGGATCCAAGTTTGAGGGATTGTGAGTTAAAGACAAGGTCCCTCTCCACCCTCCAGTGAGGTCCTCATACGGGCACTAGTTCCTGGTCTCTGTCCCCAAGCAGCTCACAGTTTAGTGGGAGAAACATGGACAGATACAATCCACAGTGGTCAGTGCTCTGAGACAGAGGAGACCAAGCCCCATCCCTAGATGGTCTGATTGGTTAAGTGACCACCCTAAGTCTTGGACCCTTTGAAAGCAGCAACTGTGTTGAATTCTTTCCTGGGCGGCCAAACATCCACATTAGACAAGAGTCAGTGCCTGAAAATGAACTTGTGAATGAAGAAAGCAGCAACTGAATGAAGACACTTCATGGCCTACGGAGATGCCTAATTCAGAGAATAAAAAATAGGATGATGGACAGTCGGGAAAGACAATAGCCAATGGAATAGATACACAGGAAAGAGTTCAAGCCACCTGATCTGTGGAAGATCAGTGCAGGGCCTGGGTTAGGTCTAGAATCTGGGCCAGGCAGGGTGGATGGGAAGTAGGGGACCCAACAAAGACTTACCTTTGCGTCTCTGAAATGGCTCATCTTCCTCCCAGCTTTCTGAGTCCTTGGAGGTCCGAATATATACTTTGTTGGAGACTTGGGAGCCATGACGGTGAACTGAAACGTGGGACCGAGCCATGCGGTGGGCTGAGCGCCTTGGGTGTGCTGCGCCAGGTGGAAGAGTTGTCGGATGAGACCCGGGGCTCAGGTCACGAACCGGACCGCGGGACTTATATGGGAGAGGGAACTGGGAACTTATTTGATGGTCCGCCCTGTCTTGGTCGTCACTGAGAAGGAAATCATGGTGATGGACACTATGGCGGAGGTGGTCTTGGTGCTGGCGGTGGTAGACTCTGCGGTGGGAATGCTCACGGTGGTGGTGATCACTACGACGGTGCTCGCTGAGGTTCTGAGGTATGCCATCGTGGAAGGGGCCCTCGAGGGAATGATGGGAAAAGGTCTCTCTGTGATGATGGGGCCTTCCATGGTGCTGGGCGTCATGATGGTGGGATCCACCATGGTAGGAAGTCTCACCGTGGTGGTAGGGGTCATGGGACGCCTTAGGGTGGTGAGGATCACTCTGGTGGTGAAAGCCACTGGGGTGATCAGACTCACTGGGGTAGATTCTTTTGCCACTGTGGTGCTCATCCTGGGGTATGCCAAGATGGCGAGACTCATCCTGGTGATAGGACACTCTGCGGCGATGGGACTCATCATGGTAAGTTCCGCTGTGGTCTGCCCTGTGCTGTGTGAATGAGCGGGAGAATACATCCGAGTTATTGATGTCTACCTCATTTTGAGTCTTTTCAGGTGCTAGTCTTTGATCCATGACTATGCTGGGAACTCTTGAATGAAGAGAGCTGAAGACCTGGAATTCTCTTCTCTTCTAAGCTGAGCTCAACACAAACTGTGGGCCTGGGCTTCTAGGAAAGCCTGACGGTTCTCATGGAACTCTCCACTCTGTGATGTCACCAACATGCCCCCCGCCTAATTCCAAAATGCCTCCTCCTTGGCTGTAGTTCAGAATCAAGAATGATTGGGTCTGACTCCTTCATTGTAAAATGAGGAAACTGAGGTCAAGGAAAGGGAAGGCCTGGCCCAAGGTGACCCAGTAGGTCAAGGACAAAGCTGAACAAAGAAATCCATGGTGACACCATGGCTTCATCAATTACTTTAGCCCTGTGAGGCCAAGTGGCCCAGTCCCCAGTGCCACCTAGATATCAGTTGGTTCTGGGGTGAAAACTGCCTGAATCCCCTGTATGTAGGTGTGTGACCTTGGGCTTGTTGCTCAACTTTCCTGTGACTTGGTTTCTCCCTCTGTAAAACAGGGATAGTAACACTTACCTTACAGGATAAAAAAAACTGAAGATATGTGACCAGGCATGGTGGCTCACCCCTGTAATTCCAGCACTTTGGGAGGCAGAGGTGAGAGGATTGCCTGAGCAGAGGAGTTGGAGACCAGCCTGGGCAACTTGGTGAGACACAGTTTTTTTGGTTTTTTTTTGAGTAAGAGTCTCACTCTGTCACCCAGGCTGGAGTGTAGTGGCACACTGCTCATGGCCACCGCAGCCTCGACCTGCTGGGCTCAGGTGATCCTTCTGCCTCAGCCTTCCAAGTAACTGGAACTACAGGCACACACCACCACACCTGGCTAATTTTTTGATTTATTGTACAGATGAGGTCTGGCCAAGTTGCCCAGGCTGGTCTCAAACCCTGGGCTCGGGCAGTCCTCTCACCTCGGCCTCCCAAAGTGCTAGGATTATAGGCATGAGCCAGCAGGTCCAGCTGGTAGATTCTTTATAGCGAAGTGTTTCTGACAGTGCAGTATAAACACAGAATCAGGAGTGGTCCCTCTGGTTGAGGAAGGAGGGGGAGGCAGCGTGGCAGATTGATTATAAAAATAGCCTCAGTTCTTCCTTTTGTCTGTCACAACCCTTGCAATGTGACTTTTCAGCACCTACTTCCCCACCTCTTGAATCTAAGCTGGCCTTGTGACTTGCTCTGGCCAATAAAATGTGGTGGAAGTGATAGAGTGCCAATTCCAAGTTCAAGTCTCAAGAGAACTTGTCTATTTTCCTTAGCTCTCTTGGCTCCATACATGAGAATAAGCTCAGGCTTATCTGCTGAAGATAAGAGAGACCACAGTAGACTCATCTCCATGGGTGTCATCCTAGACCAGCCAGCAGTCGCTGACATGCCAGTTAATCCTACACCATAAGTCAGCATGGCCGAGATCAGTCAAACTCAACCCAGATCAGTAGAACACCCGGATGGAATAATCTAATGAGAAATAATAAATATTTAAAAGTCATTACATTTGGGGTTGGTTTGTTACACAGCACATAGCTAACTTATACAGCCAGCATGGGAAAAGAGATATTAAAATGGTATTTTGCAAAGGTATTATGGGCAGAGGGAGGTAGTACAAAACATGGATGCGTGAATGAACCTTGAACTTCAAGCAGTGATGTGTTGGCAAAGGCTTAATACCCACCTCTTCATGTGTAGTGCTGCTTTGAATATTGCTTGATTTGATTTGTTTCTGTTAATGAGTAAGGTGAAATGAAACAAGACATATGTCAGTACGTATTTGTCAGTGATGTGAATGACTTCTTTGTTGAGCTGGACAATAGTTTTGAGTATTGAAGAATATTTCCCCTTTTTTTGTGCTATTCACAGAGCAACAGCTATAGATATGACACACTTTTAAGTTTAATCTGCGTTATTCATGTTGTTTCCAGTGTTTTCTTAAGTCCAGGTCGGGGGACAGCAAACTTCTTTCATGAAGTGGTAAATGTTTTAGGTTTTGGGATATCTACTGAAACTACTCAACTCTGCCAATTCTAAGACTGTTTTTTTGGTTTTTGTTTTGAGTTGGAATCTCACTCTGTCGCTCAGGCTGGAGTGCAGTACGCTGCTCACAGCCACCACAGCCTCGATGTGCTGGGCACAGGCTGGGCACAGGCCATCCTTCTGCCTTAGCTTTCCAAGTAACTGGAACTACAGGCATACGACACCACACCTGGCTCATTTTTTTTTTTTTTTTTTGATTTATTGTAGAGATGAGGTCTCACCAAGTTGCCCAGGCTGGTCTCCAACCCGTGGGATTACAGGCATGAGCCACTTTGCCCGGCCTAAGACTGTTTATTAGTGCATAAACAGCCTTAGACAATACATAAATGCATGAATGTGGTGTGTTCCAATACAATATTTATTTAATTATTTATTTGTGCTTTGAGTCAGGGTCTCATGCTGTTGCTCAGTCTGGAGTACAGTGGCATGATCGTGGCTCACTGCAGTCTCCTGGGTTTAAGCAATCCTCCCACCTTGGCCTCCCAAAGTGCTGGGATTACAAGCATGAGTCACTGTGCCTGGCCTCCAATAAAACTTTGTGTACATAAACAGTTTGTGAGCCAGATTTGCTTATGGTTTGCTAATCCCTAGTCTAAACAATCAACAAAGACAGTAAATAAATAAACCCCTGATTTATAATGTTTGTTGATCTGTAGTGTAAATATTTCTACCCTGGTTGATTTCAGGCTACCAGGGTAATATCACTGCTTGCCATGTGGATTATATGGATTTCTTTTCTTTTCTTTTTTGAGTTGGTGTCTCACTCTTGTTGCCTAGGCTGGAGTGCAGTGACATGTTCACGGTCACTGTAGCCTCGACCTGCTGGCCTCAGGCAATCCGCTTCAGCCTTCCAAGTAGCTGGAACTACAAATAGATGCACGTCACCATGGTTGGCTAGTTTTTTAAATTTATTGTCGAGACGAGGTCTCACCAAGTTGCCCAGGCTGGTCTCGAAGCCCTGGGCTCAGGCAATCCTCTCACCTCGGTCTCCTAGAGTGCTGGGATTACAGGCTAAACCACTGTGCCTGGCCGATTATATGGATTTCTACCAGACACATGCAGATAACCTTAAGAGCACAGATAGCAGTAAAATGTAGTAAACTAATTAGGAAGTGATGATTTTTGAGTATTTATTACCTTTGTTCTTAATATAATTTATTTAATTATGATTTTATATAGTTTAACTTTAAATAATGGTTGTGTTTAATAACTACTTTGCAAAATTCAGTTTTCAAGAGACAGTAATAGCCAGACCTGACATCCTAGTACATTCAGAGAATGGCATGTAATCCACTGTGGCTGAAATATGATGGGTCAGGGGGCAATGGTAGACACAGCGGGAAGGGTTTTGGGGGTCAGACTAGATTGGTCCTTATTGGTAAGGAGAGTGGTGCAGGGAGAGGGTTTTGTTTTTTTTTTTTGAGTTGGAGTCTCACTCTGTTGCCCAGGCTGGAGTGCAGTGGCACGCTCACAGCCACTGCAGCCTCGACCTGTTGGGCTCAAGTGATCCTTTTGCCTCAGCCTTCCAAGTAGCTGGAACCACAGGCATGCGCCACCACGCCCAGCTAATTTTTTTGATTTATTGTAGAGATGAGGTCTTGCCAAGTTGCCCAGGCTGGTCTTGAACCTGTGGGCTCAAGCAATCCTCTTGCCTCAGCCTCCCAAAGTGTTGGGATTAAAGGTGTGAGCCACTGTTCCTAGTTGTTTGATTGTTTCCTTCTTTCTTTTCTTCCTTCCTTCGTCTCTCTCTCTCTCTCTCTCTCTCTCTTTCTCTTTTAGAGATAGAGTCTTGCTCTGTTGCCCAGGTTGAAGTGCAGTGGCACAATCATAGCTTACTGCAGCCTCAAACTCCTGGGCTCAAGTGATCTATCTGCCTCAGCCCCCTGAGTAGCTGAAACTACAGGCACATATCATCACACTTGGCTAAATTTTTAAAATACTTTTATAGATACAGGGTTTCCTTGTGTTGCCCAGACTGGTCTCAAACTTCTGGACTCAAGCCGTTCTCCTGGCAAGGAAGTTTCGAACAGGGGAGTGAAAGGATCAGATTGCTTTAAGAAGGATCACTCTGAATCCAGAGTGGAAAGTGCATTTGGTGTGGGGAGACTAGAGGCAGACAGGTCACTTAGAAGGCTATTGATGGAACTGGTAGAGAAACTGTGGACTATGGCAGATGGGGGGAAAGAGAGGTGTGTGGATGCCAGAGATACTCAGGAGTCAGAGATACTCAGGAGCTACAGGTAGGCTACAGATAGGTGGTGCTGGGGGAAGGGTGAGGGAGGCATTAGGAGACACAGAGGCCCAGATGAATGAAGGCGCACTAGTCACGAAACCGACAGACTAGAGATGGAGCCAGTTTGGGTAGACGATCAGATGATTTGTTGTGAACATACTGGGTTTGATGACCCTGGGGGGACACCCAAGAGGAAAGCTCTGGGCTAGAGACAAAGTCAGGAGAGAGGACTCAGGATCATGCTGCTTGTGACCCCAGCTGATGAGAGTGTCCTCAATTTTCTCAGACTCTGCCCTGGTTCTGGGCCACCTCTGGAAGCCACACTCCCTTTCTAGGACTTGGTCTTCTCATTTGTAATGGGGTGTCAGGATCTGACTCCTTTGCTCCCCGCTGCCTGGGTGTTATGAAAAAACAATGAGATGAGGATGCAGGTGGAGAATGGGGGTGGGGAAGGCATTCCTGTCCTGTCCTCTGCCCACTGGAAGGTGCCAGTGGAACTCGGGGAGGAGAGGAAGCCATTGGCTGGGATCCTCAGATTCCTGTAGCCATCCATGCTGGGCTGGAGGAGACATTCTGGGATCTGTGGGGTTGAGCCCCAGTGGTCACGCTCTCTTTCTCTCCTCCATGCCCCCATCTGGCTGGGGCTGAAGGTCTACCCCCTTTCTCAGGCCCCTTGGCCCGGCAGTCCCTCTCCAATCTTCTGGCCCATTCTGGGAAGCTGCCTAATTCTGTTGGCAGATCACCAGCTTCTCTCTCTGTGCCCTGCCTTGCCTCAGGTTCCCAAGGCACTCGGGCTCTCTGCCCCTCCCTCTCACTCAAGCCCGCTCTCAGGAGGCTTTTATAAGGAGGCTCTTTAATAAGGAGGCTGCAGGGACTGCTGGGTATGTGTTCGAGAGTGCCAGGCAGTTTACTTTCACACAGGAACTGAGCTCTGAGCCTGAGCACTCTGGTCTCTGTCCTAGTTTAGGTTTTCCCAGCTGGGTAATCCAGGTCACTTCAGTTTTTTGTACCTCAGTTTCCTCTTCTGTAAGAGGCAGATAAGCTGAGTGTGACGACACTCACCTGTAGTCCTAGCTATGACAGGAGGATCACTTAAGCTCAAGAGTTTTGAGAATGCAGTGAGCAGTGATCATGCCAGTGGTCTCCAGCCTGGGTGACAAAGCGAGACCCCCCCCCCCAGCCCTGTTTATTTTCTTTGTATTTCAATAGCCTTAGGGGATACAAATAGTTTTCAGTTACATGGATACTTTGTATAGTGGCAAAGAAGTGTGGGCTTTAAGTGTCCTATCACTAAAAAAGAAAGAAAGAAAAAAAGCCAGGTTCGGTGGCTCAGCCTGTAATCCCAGCACTTTGGGAGACTGAGGCATGTGGATTGCCTGAGTCCGTGGGTTCAAGACCAGCCCGGGCAACTTGGCAAGACTGCATCTCCACAATAAATAAAAAATTAGCTGAGCATGATAGCACACGCCTGTAGAACCAGCTACTTAGAAGGCTGAGGTGGAAGGATCACCGGAGCCCAGCAGGTCAATGCTGGGGTGACCATGAGTGACATGGATGCCACTATACTCCAGCTTGGGTGATGGAGTGAGACTCCAACTCAAAAAAACCCCCCAAAACAAAAAAACCCCACTCCCTTCAGATTTAGTGTAACAAATGAGGTTGAATGCCTTATTATAGTCCTTTGAATTATTCTCAGAGGAATTCTGCTGGGCCAGGGGGAGCCCCTGGGATCTGGAGGTGACTAGCTTAGAGAAATTTTTTTTTTTTTTTGAGTTGGAGTTTCACTTGGTCGCCCAGTGGCCGCTCCCGGCCACCGCAGCCTCGCCTGCTGGGCTCCGGCGACCCTTCCGCCTCAGCCTTCTGAGTAGCCGGAATTACAGGCACGCGCTACCACGCCCAGCTGATTTTTTAATTTATCATAGAGATGAGGTCTCGCTGCCCAGGCGGGTCTCGAACCCGCAGGCTCAGGCAATCCACTCACCTCAGCCTCCCAAAGGCGCGGGATTACAGGCTGAGCCATTGAGCCCTGCTAGAAATAGCTTCTTTTATTGGGGAAGAGATACAGCAGCTGGGACAAGAGCCTACCCCCAAATAAAAGGATGTCTTAAATAACCATAGATTCCTTTTTGCCTAAAAATGACACATATTCAAAGGAAAAATGACAAGATTAAACCCCTCTTCTCAGTCTGAGGTCAGCAACATCGAGGGCCATCTCTTCAACAGAGGTGATGTAATAAGTCTTGATGTCTAGAGGGGTCCTCCTGTCTTCTTCTTTCATGGTAATAGCCATATCTTTATGGCCAAAGTGTCCACCATGGCTGATTCTGTGGATATCATTTTCCTTGTTGGTGGGAAGGTCAAAGTTGACGACTAGAGAAAGCTGTTAAACATCAGTGTTGCTGGCCCGCAGGCAAGTGATTATCAATACATTGCTAGAGGCAGCACGGAACTCCCTCACCAATCACATCTTGTTCCTTTTGCTCCATATATCCATGCATGGTGGACACGGTCAGGTCTTAGGCATGCGTCTTCTCAGTGAGTCAATCAACCTTCCTTTGGATGTTGGTGAAGATGGCTGCCTGGGTGATGGTCAGGCTTCCATGCAAGTCACATGGTGGGTTCAGGGTCTGGTCCTCTCATGCTATGCTCTTGCCTGTAATTTCAGCACTCTGAGAGATCCAAACCAGGAGGATTGCTTGAAGCCAGGCGTTGTAGACTAGTCTGAGCAACACAGCGAGGCCCTGTCTACAAAAAAATTAATATAATAAATAAAAAATTAGCCAGGCATGGTGGATACTCTCCAGGGTCAACACTTCCTTCTTGACAAGAATTTGAATAGGGTCCCTCATGAACTTCTTGGTCACCTCAAGCACACTAGAAGGCTTTGGAGCTGACAGCAAAGTCACCTATGTGATGCTATTGAGTTTTTGGAAAATGCCATGGATCTGGTTGTTAAATCTATGGCATAACATTTTTTTTTTTGAGTCAGAGTCTCACTCTGTCACCCAGGCTGGAGTACAGTGGCATGCTCACGGCCACCCCAGCATCGACATGCTGGATTCAGGTGATCCTTCCACTTCAGCCTTCCAAGTAGCCAGAACTCATGTGTGCACTACCACACCTGGCTAATTTTTTGATTTATTATTGAGACAAAGTCTCGTCAAGTTGCCCATGCTGGTCTCAAACCCCTGGGCTCAGGCAATCCTCTTACTTCTGCCTCCCACAGTGCTGGGATTACAGGCGTGAGCCACCGCATCTGGCCTGAAGAGGGGCAAGGTTTACAAAAGAGGGTGTGCTTGCCTGAAGGTCAGGGAGGCCAGGAGAGGCCATTGCTGTGGCTTTCTGTTTGCTCCCTCTCAACTTCATGTTGAAATTTGAACTCCATTGTTGTTGAGGTGTTAGGTTACAAGGGGAGATCTCTCATGAATAGATTAATACCTTCCCTTGAGGATGAGTGAGTTCCCACTCTTAGTTCCCAAGAGTTGGTTGTTAAAAGAGCCTGGCACCATTCCTACCCTTGCTTCCTCTCTCACCATGTGATCTCTGCACACACTAGCTCCCCTTCACCTTCCACCATGATTGAAAGCAGCCTGAGGCCCTCTCCAGATGCAGATGTCCAATTCTGAACTTGCCAGTCATCAGAATCATGAGTGAAAAAAACCTCTTCATAATTACTCCGCCTCAGGTATTTCTTTATAGCAGCACAAAATGGACTAAAAACATATCAAGGTAGATCATGAAGGAATGTCTGAGGTTTCAGGTGAACTCAGGGAAAGATGAAGGATGTTCCTGGCACAGGTATGGCCAGAGGCTAAGGCTTGGGGGAGGGGACAGTGGCAGACAACTTTTTGGGCTGGGGGCCAAGGACATCTATCTGTGGATAGAAGACTTTGAGTCTAGTAAAATTCTTCACTGCTGCTTAATGCCAGAAACCTAATTATACCTTTGCATGATCCTAATTATTGCCTTTTCCAGAGCTCTGGTAAAAAGTGTGGGGCTATGTAAACAGCCCCCTTTCAAGCTAAGGGTGTCTTATAACCTGCCAGCCAACCACTGCAATCTCCATTGCCCAAACAGGTCAATTATTGTCTCCACGAAAAATAAGATAAAGAAGAACTTAGCGTCTTGGTTCTTCACTTTACATTCTTTTGGGCAAAGATCCTGGGAGACAGCCTAGCCTGTGGCATGTGACTTTTTTTCTTAATCCAAATAGCATTATGCAGAGCACTTACTAGCATACTCTTGGAAGCCACATTGTCTTGGTTCAAATCCTGGCAGTCACTTTCAGGCTGTGTGACCCTAACGTCACTTAACCCCTCCAAATTTCCATTTTTTCACTTGAAAAATGGCACCTATCTCGAAATTTAATATATGCAAAATCCTTCAATGGTGGCTGGTACACAGTAGATCATGATTGCTATTATTTTATCTTATTTTATTTTTTTGAGTTGGAGTCTCACTCTGTCACCCAGACTGGAGTGCAGTGGCATGCTCCTGGCCACTGCAGCCTCGACCTGCTGGACTCCGGCCATCCTTCTGCCTCAGCCTTCCAAGTAGCCGAACTACAGGTGTGTGCTTCCATGTCTGGCTAATTTTTGATTTATTGTAGAGATAAATCTTGCCTCAGCCTCCCAAAGTGCTGGGATTATAGGCTGATCCTCTGAGCCCGGCCAATGGCTATTATTTTTATTTCTTGCCCAGATATGTCAATGTAGCTCTGAAGAAAGTAACAGGAAAAGACTGGATTCTCTGCTAGTCATCTGAAAGTGCTGGGTATCTTCCTGGGTTAAAGGAAATTGAGGGGTAGGGATTGGTCCTCATCTGAATTGGAGTTGTTTTCTTGTGAGAAAGGAAGGCCAGTGTTGGTCAGTGATTCATGGGAGAGAGCAAATTTTTTTTTTTTGAGGTGGAATCTCTCACCTTGTTGCCCAGGCTGGAGGGCAGTGGCACGCTCACAGCCATCACAGCCTCGACCTGCTGGGCTCAGGCAATCCTTTCCACCTCAGCCTTCCAAGTAGCTGGAATCACAGGCATGCGCCACCAGGCCTGGCTAGTTTTTTGGGGGGGCTTTATTGTAGAGATGAGATCTCGCCAAGTTGCCCGGGTGGTCTCGGATCCGTGGACTCAGGCAATCCTCTCACTTGGACCTCCCAAAGTGCTGGGATTATAGGCATGAGCCACTGTGCCAGGCCGAAAATTCTGAGTTAAGCACCTCCTTACCTGAATATGACCCTCCTCCCAGGCCTGTCTGTCCAGGGAGGTGTTCTAACCACTCCAGCCTTTCCTCTCTGCTTACCTTGCTCCTGTTTTAGTGTCTCCCATGAGCTCTGTGAGGATAAACACCCTGCCTTGTTCCCCCAAGCTACAGAGGTGATGCTGAGTACGTTGCTGAATCTGAAGGAAAAGGAACCATCTGGGCAATGAGTGGGGCTGAAGTGGGCAGTCTGTGTTGGTGGGTCTGGTCAGTCAAGGGTTGAGGAGTGTTGTGGGTCTTTGGGGGGCAGCGGGAAGCTTGAAACTGGGCCCCCATCCTCATGGCTACAGCCACAGCGCCTCCTGGACATCGGCTTCAACCTCAAACACGGAGAGTCTGGCTTCAGTGACCAACATACAAATCCCACATTTTAAAGATGTTTTATTAAAAAAAAGAAAAGAAAAGAAAAAAACAAACCAAACAAAAAGCCCAACCCAAGAACTCTTGGTTCTGGGAGTCTGGGAGCAGCTTAGGTCTGTGGGGAGGGTAGAACCCGGAAGACAGTACTGGGGAATCACTGAAGCCCTAGGAGGAAGGGCTGGAACAGCCTTTCTCCGGACCTCAGGCCCTCTCTGGGGCATGGGTTTATCCGCTTGGAAAACACAGATGAGGGGCTCAGCCCCAAAAAAGGCAGGGTAGCCAGTCTGGACGGCCCTCGGGCCTCTTGCCAACATCACCAACCAGCTGGGAAGGAGGAGAAGGTGGCCTGAGGTGCGATCTGGCTTATCTGCCGTCCCCGACGGCGGGGTCCAGCCCACACGAGGGAGGCTGGCTCAGGTGGGGAGCCGCAGCCCAGAGTTCAGCGCGGGGCTCAAGCCCCTCGAGAGAAAGGGCCCTGCCGGGGCGGGTCCCGGAGGCAGCCTGGCTGGGCTCCTGGGCGGGCGGGGCGGGACCCAGGCTCCCTC
>NW_007248974.1:149441-155782 GCF_000164805.1 Carlito syrichta
GCCGCAGCAGCACCAGCGACTCGTCGAAGTACTCGGCGATCATGACGAGCGAGAAGACCTCCTCCACCTGGCGGATGAGGCCCGCCAGGTAGGCGGCGTCGTCGCGCGGGCTGCGCTCGTTGTCGCCGCCCAGGTCGTAGGCCAGCGTGTTGTGCGCAAACATGGCGAAGTGCTCGCCCGCGCGGTAGTAGGCCTCGGGCGCGCGCAGGAAGGCCTCGAGCGACGCGTTGGGCACGCGCCGGAAGGCCGGGCAGTACTGGTTGTAGTAGCTGAAGAGCGACTCGAACATGGCGGCCGGCTCGCGCAGGATGGTGACGTAGACGGTGCCTGGGGGCATGAGGCGCTGGAGCTCCGCGCGGTCGAAGCGCAGGTGGCTGGCCAGCACGTGCGGAGGCCGCGTGGCCGGGTGCACGAAGTGCGCCGAGAAGTTGCGCGGGTAGCAGAACTGGTGCTCGCAGCTTGGGTGCGGCAGAGCCACCGTCAGGTTGTGGCGCTCGGCGAAGCGGAACAGGATGTTCTGTACCGTCGTGCCCGCCGTCTTGTGCGTCTTCAAGAAGGCCACGGTCATGTGCTTGGGGCGCGGTGGCGTGTCCCGCAGCGGTGGGCAGCTCAGGGGGAACAGCTTGGGGTACCTGCAGAGCCCGCGGTGGGGGGGGTGTGGCACGGAGAGGAGGGTGTAAGGGTGGTGCCACTTTACCCCATCCCTATCTGAGGGGCGTGGGGTGGGCCATAGAGCGGTCTGTCATGGGTTTTACTCATAGGACATAAGAGGGTGTGGTCTTTTTTTTTTTTTTGAGTTGGATTCTCACTCTGTCACCCAGGCTGGAGGGCAGGGGCACGATCACGGCCACCACAGCCTCGACTTGCTGGGCTCTGGCGATCCTTCCTTCTCAGCCTTCCAAGTAGCTGGAACTACAGGCACGCATCACCGTCCCTGGCTAATTTTTTGATTTATTGTAGAGGAGGTCTCACCAAGTTGCCCGGGGTGGTCTTGAACCCTTAGGCTCAGGCAAACCTCTCATCTCAGCCTCCCAAAGTGCTGGGACTATAGGCATATGCCACTGTACCCAGCTGGTTAGTGGTGGTCTTTGAGATGATTCCCACGAGCCCTGCTGGCCTCTGAGCATTAATGCCCTTGAAAGGTATTCCCCTCCCCTTAAGTATGGGCTGGACTCATTAGTGTTTCTAAGGAATAGAAGAGGGCAGAAATAATGCGATGTCACTTCTGACTTTACATCCTCAAATGACTGGCTTCTATCTTGTCTTTCTCTCTCTCCCTCAATCCAGGATGACTCATGCTGGGGGAAGCGTGCTGCCAGTTGAGAGCAGCCCTATAGGGAGATACCAGTAGTCCCCAAGGAACTGAGGCCCTCAGTTCTTCACTCTACTTGAAGAACTGAAGGCTGTCAAAACGATATGGTTGGAAGCAGATCCCTTCCAGTCAAGCCTTTGGATGAGACTGCATTCCCCAGCAGACACCTTGGTTGCAGCCTCATGGAAGATCTTGACCCAGTGGTACCCAGCAAGCCACACCTGGATTCCTGACCCATGGAAACTATGAGATAGTTCATTTTTTTGAGTTGGAGTCTAACTCTGTCGCCCAGACTGGAGTGCAGTGGCCGCTCCTGGCCACCGCAGCCTTAACCTGCTGGGTGCCGGCAATCCTTCTGCCTCAGCCTTCCACGTAGCTGAACTACAGGAATGTGCTACCACACCCGGCTAATTTTTTATTTATTGTAGAGACGAGGCCTCTCCAAGTTGCCCAGGCTGGTCTCGAACCTGCAGGCTCAGGCAATTCACTCTCCTTGGCCTCCCAAAGTGCTGGGATTACAGGCTGAGTCACCGAGCCTGGCAAGCTGCTACATTTTAAGGTACTTTGTTTATATAGAAACAGACAATATAAGGGACAAAGGCCATTGGAGATTCTCCAGGAATCCCACTTCACAGGCATAGAAACTGAGAACCAAAGGAGAAAAATCACTTACATAACATCTGGTGACAACTCATTCACAAAATCCTCTTGATCTTTCTCCTTTTTACTCTTTAACTGGCTCCTCACTTTGTAGATGGGTGGCTCAGGGCTTTGTGGCAACCGTTTTGTTTTGTTTCTGTTAAGGCCTCTGGAGACTCATTCATTCATTTGAGTATCTACTATGTGCTAGGCACTGTCCTAGGCTCAAGAAACACGCTAGTCTACAAAAACATGATAATCCTAGCCCTTGTGAAGCTTTCTTTTCTGTTCCTCATTCTTGAAACGAGGGTGTTTGGGATTTCAAACCAGCAGATCATCTGACGAGGGGGGCTGGGCCCATGCACACCAGTCTCAGGGGCTGACCTTGTAGAAATAGGATGTCAAGGCCCTAAGAGATGCAGGGCTTTGCTGGCCTCACACAGTGAGTCAGGAGCAGGGTCAGGGTGCTTGTTAGTCATCACATGGCATCCTGTACCAGGGTGACTAGCTGGGCCACACATTCTCAGCAGTCCCACTTTACAGATGAGGAAACCAGGGTTCAGAGAAGTGAGGGGTTTTGGCCTTGCTCAGCACAAGGGCAGTAGTTTCCATTGCGGAGGCACTCAGCTGCCTGCCGTGGGAGGGCTTCGAGCAGGACTCGAATCCCAGCTAACTGTAGACTTCGAACAAATCATTTAACCGTTTCCATGAAGACCATTCCCTGCCCAGGGAGGTTGTGTGGCTCTAAAGGGAACGCACTTTCAGAACAGAGGGAAAGAGCAAAGCCTAGTGGTAGAAGGACTCTTCTAGCAGCTGGAAGAGTGGGAAGGGGCGCTTCCAGTTCTGTTAACCCAGGCCGGCACCGCGGGAGGAATGCGCCTCCCTCGGGTCCCGCCCCCTCGCCGAGGCTCCTCCCCCTTACCAGCTGAGCTGCGCCCCCTGGTGGATGAGGAGGCTAACGGTGCTGCATCCTAGCACCAGCAACAGGACTTTCCTGCGGCTCATCATCTTGGTGGCCTGCTGCAGGCGCTGGAGGATGGGTGGCATGGTGGAGTGCCCGCCCCTGGACCAGCCAGGGCCTCGCTATCCGGGACTCCCTCTGCAGGCACTCATGGGGGATCCTGAGGCTCTGGTAGCAGGGCCAGTGTTCCCGAAAAGCCTGGCAGGAGAAGAAGGCAGACAGGTTTGCAGTGGGCAGAGGAGATGGGCTCCAGGCCCCGGCAGGACTGTTGCAGAGGGGAGGGTGAGCAGAGCGGCCAGGGTAGATCAGGTTCCTGCCTCCTGTTACCAAGACCCTATCTCCTCACTGCTCCAGATAACCGGGTCTTGGGTGGAATTACAGGGACTGGTGTGTAGCCAGCCCTTCAGGCTGTAGCCACTCCCTTCCTTGAGCCCTGTCTGCCTCTCCGCCTTCCCTGAACTCAGCTTTGTCTCGTGGCCGTTTGTGTCTGTCTCCCCAGTATGTTGGCCTCAGCACCAGGCCTTGGCTCAATGCAGAAGTCTCAACTCAAAGTTTCTCCCACTCCAGGACTCCTTGCCTGATTGCTTCAGCCAAGGGTTGGTCCTCACTCCGCAGAGAGACTGAGCTCAGAAACATTGATCAGGCCCTTGCCACAAGTCTTGAATTGATACTGCAGGCTTACTCTGTGTACTATTAGATACGTAATCCCATTTAGTCCTCACTACGACGCTAACATAGGTATTTCTCCCACTTTACAGATGAGGACACCGAGGCCCTAAGAGATGCTGTTACCTGTCCATGGTTACACAGCTGGTAACAGTAGAACTGTGATCCATACCTGCTCTTTCTGGCTCCAGAGTCCATGCTGTGTGTTCCCATAGAGAATGTATTTTCCCTACCTAGCCCTGGACTCTGGCAATTTTGTTTGCTTCTGAGACCTGAGCCCTCCTAGCTAGGCTCCTGCCCTGAGGCCCAAGGCTGAGAAACCCATGAGAGAGGAAGGACTAGAAATCCTGGAGCCCTATCTGGATTCCATCCCCAGCCACCTGAAACCTAGGCACCCGCCAGCTAACCGCAGTGAGAGGTGCCAGGCCAAAACAATAGGATGACAGCCTGGGAAGGGACCGGGGGTGGGTACAGAGGTGGCTTCTGCTTGCCACCCTGCCGAAAATCCCCAGGAGAAGGTGAGCCTCCATCCCAGGTGAGTGGCAGGAGTGAGAGGTAGGAGAGGGCCCGGCTTCAGGCTAGTCTCTTTTTCCCACAGGAATGCCTTGGCTTGAAGGCAGCCCAGCCCTTGGCAGCTCCTGTGGAAAGTCAGCTTCAACAGTGATGTCTCTCCCCAGGCTAGGATGGGGACTCCATCTTAAGAGCCTCAGTCTCCAGGTTCAAATTCAGCTTCAGTCCGCACACACAGCCCTCTCCAAAGGGGTGAAGGAGCTTCGAACCTTACGGGCTTGTGCATGTGTGTGGAACTAGGACACCTGGGTCCCAGGAGGGGTGAGGTAATGTGAAAACCCTTTTGGCCATCACCTTCCCCTGGGGCCCTGGGCTTGGCTTCCAATCTCTCTTCTTGTACCCCCTCCTTAATCCTGGATTACATCGAAACCTATTTGGGTGGAAAGATGTCTGGTTATGCCTCCCCTTTTCTCTCGGCCCTGTTGCCTGGTCTCCTCCACCAGCCTGCAGATGGATTTAATCTTCCTAGAGCCGA
The DNA here is from genome assembly GCF_000164805.1 of Carlito syrichta. Classification (NCBI taxonomy): domain Eukaryota; kingdom Metazoa; phylum Chordata; class Mammalia; order Primates; family Tarsiidae; genus Carlito; species Carlito syrichta. The sequence continues at coordinate 154,065 of NW_007248974.1, forward strand.
GGGGTGAAGGGTCCAGCCACAGAGGACAGCCAAGGGCATAGCAGAGGAAGCTGAAAGCTCTCCGTCTTGCTGGGCAGAGATGGGCTGGCCCAGCCTGGGTAGGGTGGCCTACAGGAGGAAGTGAGAGCCCTTGGCCCTCTGAGAAGGCACAGCTTCTTCCTTTGTCACTCTTTCTGCCTAGAGGACTTGGTGAGCAGATGGAGGTTTCCCCAGGGACAAAGTGGGGACATGGCTATTCCCACCTTTGCTAAGCTTGCTGCAACCACTCTGTTTCTCGTAGGAGTCAGCCAAGATCACGCCTGTGGGTAGGAACAGTGGGCCTGTCCCCAAAGGAGAAGCTTCAGTTGGCCACACAGAGCGACAGAGTTGCTTGGTACCCTCCTCTGCTCCACTCCCCAACCTTTCCCCACTCTCCTCCAGGACTTAACTCTGGGGAGCCAGCCAGAACCCAGCCTGAGGCCTGCCTGGGGACAGGACATCAGGGCAGGAATTCTCTGGACATCAGCCCCTGAAGGAAGGCACCAGTTTCTGTTTGGCCACTGTTGGTGACAGGCTGCTCACCACTTCTAGATATAGCCTTGACTCTTTCAAGCATTTCTGGCCTTTCAAGTTCTTTCTGGGACTGTTAGGATCACCCCACCACGGGCGGTGCCACCTTGGCTTGCCTCTTCCACTTCCCATTCGGCACAGTTGCCGGTGCTGCCCTCCTAGGACTCACGGAGCATTTTTCTCCATGACAGACCTTCAGGTATTTGGAAGCAGTAATCCTGTCTCCTCTGGGTGGGCACCTGGCCAGACTAAACATTCCAGGTCCCGAGAGAGGGTGCTGCTCGGACACTGGCAGAGGCCTTCCTTCCCTTGGCAAGTTCACTCCAAGATGCCTGTTTTGGAGTTGGAGTCAGGGCAGTGGCACTCAGGAAGGGGCCACCTGGGCTGGGGGTTGCCTTCTGATCTCCAGGCCAGTGCAGGGCCAGGCTTTGGAGCAGTGGCCCTGGCTCCTGCTCCTCTGATGCTTTGAACGACTTCCCACTCACCCTGGTGTCTTCTCCATGAAGAGCAGCAGGTCCCCTCAGCTACCTCAGGCAGGTCAGGTTGTCCAGCCTCATCAGAACATCAGTGCTAATTTTAGTCAGAACAATCTACCTCAGGCTGCTGCCCAGTTTTGCAAATTGCTTTCTTTTCTCCAAGGAACCAAAGAAGAAATAGTGTAAGTGGCCAGAGCTTTGACAATGGGCCTGCGTGCCCACCCACTCCTAAATGAGTCCCTTCTCCCTCTATCTTCTTTGAGCTCCAGGGCGATGCTCCTGCACTTCGGGAAGGGGTTGCCCTGGCCTGGACCACTTGGACCTGACCGCTGGATGACCTGGAGACTCCATCCTGACTTGAGGGAGGGCACAGCCCAGTGGGGGGGAATCTGACCCAGGGCGCTCGAGAGGAAGGGGCGAAGGGCTGAGGGGGCTGCAAATTAATGACCCAGGAGAGCAAATTTCTCTCCACATTCCTCTTTCTCCCCTAGCCTGCCCCAGATCCCCCACCCCAACCCCCTCTCTGTCATCCACCCCCGCGTCATCCCTGCCTCCGAGTTCCCTTCATCTTCTCTCCATCACGAACACCCCACCTCCAATTCCTTCAATTCCATCCCACCCTGCCCCAAGGATCCGGTCACCAGGATCTGGTCACCATGGGGGTTAGGCCAGATTCACCCTCTCACTTCGTCT
>NW_007248974.1:155932-174803 GCF_000164805.1 Carlito syrichta
GGGGAGGGGCGGGGCTAGGCCGCGAGCGAGCAGGGGGGAGAGAGGGCAGGGGGAGAAAGGAAGCGGGAAGGGGAGGGGGATCCCAGACTTGCCCGCTGGCTGCTGTGAACACTCTCTGGGGCATCTTCGGAGGCAGGCATCTTCCTCTGGCAACCTTGCAGAGTCTGTCGCCACTGTGCCAGCTCCCGTCTCTCGCTCAACAGATTGGGAAACTGAGGCCGGGAAGGTGTTGATAACATTGCTGGATATTCCTGGGCCCCATTGGGCTGGTAGAGCCTTTTTCCCCAGTGAGTTAGAGACGCAGGTACACTTACAGGCACCCACATCTCTCCCTCCCCTTCTGCTCTTTCCACCTCCAGCAGAGAAGCACAGCTGTACCCTTGCCTGGTCCCATCTGCTCTCACACCTCCTCTTTCCTTCCAGCCTGTCCTCCACACCCTCTGAGGCAGTCACTGCTGCTCACCCATTCTTCCTTCCAGGACTGTAGACTCCCACATTCCCAACCCAAGCTTTAGTAAGACTAGAATCCCTGCCCAGGCACCTTGCACCAGGCATCAAAGAATCCAAGTTCAATCCTGGTTCTCTGCCTTCAAGTCCCAGAGTCAAGGGCAACTCCCTGAGCACTGTTGTCTCCAGCTCTAAAATGGTAAGCTGTTCTTAGAGCTGTTCTGAGATTATACACGATGCCACTCCTAAATGGGTCCCTTCTCTGTCCCTTTTGAGCTCCAGGGCTGATGTCCCTGTACTTAGGGGAGAGGGGCAGCCTGACCTGGACCACAAGACTCCCTGTGAATGCCTGTCTCAGTCCTTAGTTCCTATCACCTAAGAGTTGGGCAGTGGCTCCTCCAAAGCCATGCCAGACACGGACAGTCCCACATTTAGTTCTGTGGCTGACTTGGACACCTGCTTTCTCCTTTGCTCTGGGCCTGGTAAGGCAAGGATTTTGGAGCTGGCAAGGATCCAGTCACCCAAAGCTGGGACTAGAAGGGGCTGGATACCACCATCTGGACTCACATTGGCAATAGGTAGGTATTATGTGAGGGTCCTTGGTGAGGTGGAGAAGGGAATGGAGATTCTTAAGTGTCAGGAGAACTGCTGGTGGCCCCAGTTTGGCCCCTTGGGCATGCCATCTTCTCTGTGCCCCTCAGTCTTCCCCTCTGCAAAATTAGGGGCAGGCTACCCTGCCTGCCTCCCATGGCTGTTGCAATAAAATGGGGCCCCATCATCAGTCCCTAGTTTATTCTATCTCAAGGACCCCTCCCCTTCCCCAGCACCTACACATGTCTTCAGCCTCAGATGACCTGCCTGGGACCTCCTGTTATATGGAGCAGAAGAGCCTTCCTTTGGGCTGGAAAAGTTCCGCCTGAGTGGGCTGGCAGGCTGGGAGGAAGGGCATTGCTGCTTTTTCTTTTTGTTCTGTCCTTTCTGGGTTCGGCTTCCCCCTGGGGGTGGCAGAAGCAATCTGGGGTAGTGATGTTCATGGAAGGGTGAGATGGTTAAGGTTTGGGTAGGAGGAAAAGAACTTCCCAGCTTGTACTGAGATGTGAGTCAGCCTTTCCCAGCCCAGCCCTTTTCTCTGTCTCCCCCCAAACCTCACCTTCCCTGGACCTGGTGCTCCATTCTTTTTTCCCCTCTGCCTGCTACTTCTCCATTGGGGGCAGCTGGAGTAGGCTAGAGAAAAGATCTGAAGGGTGTGTGTAGGGGGAAACCGAGATCATTTTACTCGAGTCTCCCTCTCCCTTACTCACCACACACACACACACACACACACACACACACACACACACACACACACTCTCTCTCTCTCTCTCTCTCTCTCTCTCTCTCTCTCTCTCTCTCTCTGAGCCTGGCTATCAGTGAGAGAGCAGAGCTGGGGAAAGAAATCGAATTGATGGGGCGGGACAAGAGATGGAAACCGGGCAGGCAAGAATCCCTGCCCGTCTTTACCTCTGGCCCCAAAGGCCACGGGGAGTGGAGGTGAAGTTGGGGAGTGGGAGGCAGGATGTGGACCCCCTGCCAGTAGGCAGCGGGGGCTGAGGGAAGAAAAGAACCCGAATGTATTTTCGAGACTAACAAAGACAAAAATCTTGCGCCAGAAAGATTGTTCTCTTTTTTTCGGTAATCATTTATTGGGCGCCTCTTAAGCGCCAGGTGCTTCGAGACCAAAAAAAAAAAAAAAAAAATCAAACCCCTGCTCACATTTTTGGGATGGAGGTAGGGAGAAAAGGCAAGAGAGACTTGACGAGTGGTGGCGATTTGCATTTATTATAGGAGCTCCAAGAAAGGAAAGGGAAGCGGGAGAAAGCTTAGCGGAGGAGATGACATTTAAGCCGGCCTGGACGGTGGAAAAAGGGGCTTTAGTGTCGCCCTTCCCCCAGGTCGGCAGCTGGATCTCAGCCCGGGCGGGCCCGCTCCTCTCCCGGCTCCGATCCCCTTTCAGCCCATTCATCCATGCTTGGGCCGGGGGTGGGCGGGCAGACAATCAGACACTGTTTTATCACAGGCTTCGGCTCCAGCCTTCCGCTTGGCGCCCGCAACGCGCTGCCGCCGGGGAAGGAGTCTCTCGGGACTCCTTGGGAACGTAAGCGCCCGGCCCTCTCACGCCTGAGCATCGCGTCGCGCCGGAAGGCTGAGTCTGCGCTCGGGCAGGTGAGGCGCAGAAAGCGCTCCCTGAAGCAGGACCAGTCTTCCCGCAGCCCCGCCCACGACCCAGCCGCCCGCCTTCGGGCGCCGCAGCCGGGCTTCCACCCGCGGAGACCGAGACCTGCGTACTACAACTCCCAGAAGGCTTTGCGACCAGGCCGCCTAGGGATTGAAAGGGCACCTCTGCGGCGAATCCCGTCTCCCAGAGCACGGCAGTGGGCGGGCCTCCATCCGCACCGCCTTCCAACCATCGAGAGGACGTGGCGAACGGCGCTGCCGGAAGCTCCGGGAAGTGGGCCCGGAGGCTGGCCCGCGCTTCCGGTTTGGTCGCGCGCCTTCCTGCGGATAAAATGGCGACCGAGCATCCCGAGCCTCCCAAAGCCGAATTGCAGCTGCCGCCGCCGCCGCCTCCAGGCCACTATGGTGCCTGGGCCGCCCAGGAGCTTCAGGCCAAGTTGGCAGAGATCGGAGCTCCGATCCAGGGTGAGGAGTACAGGAGGTCAAGAGGGGGCTGCGTGGGCTTGCGGTGAAGCGGATCCTGGTTACCCGGGAGACCCCGGCGCGAGGGCCGGAGGCCGGTCGCTGGGACCTGACCTGACTGGGCTGGCCTGACCCAGCCCGGCCTGCCCCACTGACCCTGTATTTTGCCCCGCAGGGAATCGCGAGGAGCTGGTGGAGCGTCTGCAGACCTACACCCGCCAGGTAAGCGTTGGTAGCGGGAGGTCAGGATAGGCCGATCTTCTCCAGGTCTTCACGACCCCTCATGCTCGATGTTCATTCTTTAAATGCCTCAGCACGGCAAGCGAGGGTTTGCCCTTTTTGGCTTGTACTTGCCTTTTTCAGTTTCGTTGTAATCGCTTCTGTTCATCGTGGTTCTCTCCGGTGCCCAGTCCGAGCTTGGCAGACAGGCACAGAGTACAGTTTTGTTGAATAAATGAACAAGAATGTTGTTTAGTGGACCAGCTCCTTTCGGAATGATCTAGAGGCCTTTCTCTTTTGCAGACTGGCATCGTGCTGAATCGGCCGGTTTTGAGAGGGGAAGATGGAGACAAAGCCGCTCCCCCTCCCATGTCAGCACAGGTAATGAGGTTCTTTCATTTTTCAAGATTCCGTCTGTTCAGGGCAGCCCCTCCTCTTACATGCATTGGACTTAGGATGCAACTAGCAGATTGGGAAGAGAGGTGCTGCCGCGACAATATTAGGAGCTCTTCAGTTCTCTCTTTGGTGTTCACACTTGCCCCCTTAATGTCTGCTCCTCAAAATTCTACCTATCAAGCCGGGCTCGGTGGCTTAGCCTGTAATCCTGCGCCTTTGGGAGGCTGAAGTGAGTGGATTGCCTGAGTCCGTGGGTTCGAGATTCGCCTGGCCAGCGAGACCTCATCTCTACAATAAATCAAAAAATCAGCCGGGTGTGGTAGCGCACGCCTGTAGTTCCGGCTACTTGGAAGGTTGAGGTGGAAGGATCGCCGGAGCCCAGCAGGTCGAGGCTGTGGTGGCCGGGAGCGGCCACTGCACTCCAGTCTGGGCGACAGAGTGAGACTCTGACTCAAAAAAAAAAAATTCTACCTGTCATTCAAGATTCAGCTGGCATACTTGGAAGCCTGACTTGATCCTCCCCCCGCTTGAAGTAATAACCCTCTTCTTTGCCCTCCCAACGCACAATTCCCATGATATTCAGTGAGACATCAGGGCTCCCTGATTTAATTTCATACACCCTGTGTTTAGTAAGTCATTGGGTTTTGCGTTGTGTTGGCAAAGCGTTTTCTACTTATTTATATCATCTCAACTTCCGTGTTCCTTTTGGTCCAGAATTTGATTATTTTTCTCTAAAGTAGTGGCTCTAATCTGGGATCCACTGATCTCTGTGTGTGGAATGAAGAGTCCCTAGATGACCTTTAGAGGTGTGTCTGAGTCTTCTGGAATTGTACACAAAATCAGCGTTTGTGATATTTTTCTGGGGAGAGAGTTGATAGCTTTCTTTGGCTGGTGCTCCAAAGTTAGTATTGTCTTCTCTTGGTGATGCCGTGGCATATTCTCTCTTATGGAGTAAGAACTGTTTATTCTAGCACTTTGAATCCTGTCATCTGGTTCATCATAGATCTCCAGCAAATGTTTGTAGAATGAGTAGTTAAATGCTTCCTAGTGATGGTTATGTCTTCTCCACAGCTCTCTGGAATTCCCATGCCACCGCCACCCATGGGACTTCCCCCCCTGCAACCTCCCCCACCACCTCCACCGCCTCCACCAGGCCTTGGCCTTGGCTTTCCTATGGGCCATCCACCAAATTTGGGTCCCCCGCCGCCTCTCCGTGTGGGTGAACCTGTGGCACTGTCAGAGGAAGAGCGGCTGAAGCTGGCTCAGCAGCAGGCGGCATTGCTGATGCAGCAAGAGGAGCGCGCCAAGCAGGTAGGGCAGATGGAAGCCGGAGCCTGAGCCTCATCAGGTCCCTGAAAGGGTAGTGGAGCCTTAGCAAGTGCTGAGTCCTAGGGCCAAGGCTTCCGGGAAGTTCTAGACTAAAGACTGGAACATAGACCCTTGACTGGTAGAGGATCTCAAGAAGCAGGAATTGAGGCAGATTGGCCTGTGGGGTACTGGTGCTGGTATGAGCTTATTTTCTTTTTTAAGCAGGGAGATCATTCACTGAAGGAACATGAGCTCTTGGAGCAGCAGAAGCGGGTAATGCCCCTCCCCCTGACCTTTGACCTCATGGTCCAACCCATTGACTGTTAAGTACTTGGGTTCCAAAGCAAGGTGCACCATTTGTATTTTCCTTGCAGGCTGCCTCATCCCAGACTAAGTTCTAGTATCTCCCAGAGAATTCCATTTTTCCTGTAGTCCAGAGGTTGGCAAACTATAACTTGTGGCCTGTTTTTGTGTGGCCTGTGAACTAATTTTTTTATTTTTTATTTTTAAAGGGTTTTAATAAAAAAAAATCAAACCAAGAATATATAATAGTGGCCCAAAAAGCCTAATGCATTTATCATCTGTCCCATTACACAAAAAGTTTGCTGACCCCTGCTAGTCTTCCATGATGTCATTCTAGTTAGCTTGGAGAGGACCCTGGGCTAATTTAGTTATTTGTACTGGATTTAGACAAAGTGTGATATGTATAATCATGGGAATGTTATATTAGATGTTTGGCTCTGGAGGTGCATTGTCACAGTTGTGACCCTGTGGGTTAATTGGGATTATTAGAAAGTAAGCACTAAAAGCAACAAGTATGGAAATATATGTGAGTACTGTTTTTGCCAGATTGTGCTGGATCTTAAGGGTTAGATATAAGAAAATGATTTCAAATTTCCTTCTGGCTGGGCACAGTGGCTCACGCCTGTAATCCCAGCACTTTGGGAGGCTGAGGCAAAAGGATCGCTTGAAGCCAGGAGTTTGAGACCGGCCTGGGCAACATAACAAGACCTTGTGTCTACAGAAAAATTAGCTGGGCGTGGTGGCATGTGCCTGTAGTCTCAGCTACTCAGGAGGCTGAAGTGGAGGGTCACTTGATCCCAGGAGGGTCAAGGCTGCAGTGAGTCATGATTGTGCCATTGCACTCCAACCTGGACAGTGGAGTGAGACTCTGACTCAAAAAAAAAAGAAAGAAGCAAAATTTATTTCTATATAATTTAATCTTTTGGAGAAGAAAACTCACTGAAAAATAGAAGGCACTATTTGGCTAAATATGAAATATTCTGCTAGGAATCAGAAGATTCCTGGGGGCTTCCTTGGTATTATTTCCAGGGATTTTCTGTTGTGGTAAGAGGATTCCTCCATTAGGATCAGAAGCCTGGAAGTGTAGGGGCAAAGGGAGTATCAGAATGGGAGTGGTTCTTGATTGTTCTCTGCCTACTACCTGGCTGAAAGAGTGCATTTGCCAGGGGCTGTCTGCCAACCACGTTTTTCAAGCTGGATTTCCACTCTCCCTTGCTTCCCATAGGCAGCTGTATTACTGGAACAGGAACGGCAGCAAGAGATTGCCAAGATGGGCACCCCAGTCCCTCGACCCCCACAAGACATGGGCCAGATGGGTGTGCGCACTCCTCTGGGTCCTCGAGGTGAGACCCTGGAATGGAAAGGGAGGGCAACGAAGGTGATCTAAAAGTTCCTTAAAAGCTTTTTGGGTATTATGTTTAAAAAGTGCACCTATGGTAAACGTACAGTTCGCAAACTGAACACATTCATACAGTCAGCACCTGGACCATGAGCCAAAACATGAGCAACAACCCAAAAGCTCCCAGGCTCCCTTCTAGTCCCCTTCTCCCCTGAAGGCTACCTGTCACTGACTTCAGCAAGGGTGGCAGTTTCTTAAATAAGTGTCTAGTTTCTTCTGACACTGGATTTCTTTCTCCGTCTCTCAGTGGCTGCTCCAGTTGGCCCAGTGGGCCCCACTCCCACTGTTTTGCCCATGGGCGCCCCTGTTCCTCGACCTCGTGGTCCTCCACCACCCCCTGGAGATGAGAACAGAGAGGTGAGACCACTCAATTATTTCTTCCCAGGGACAGGAGAGTGATAGCTTAGAAGAAGACTGTATCTGGATTTTTAGAGAATTCTGTGAGAAGATGGGGAGACTTAAATCATTGGGGCAGGGCTGAGCTCTACATATAAAATATATTTAGAATAAGGCAGAGTTCTGGGGTTCTCTCTGAAGGATGCTGAACCTCGCTGAGACCAGCAGGTGACACCCACTATCTGCTGCTTATGTCCCTTGACCAGCAGCCTTCCCGGTACAAAAGGTGGATGTCGGAGGAAAAGGGGCACTGTGATTCACCTCCTCTGACTCTGTTGTCTCTGGCAGATGGATGACCCCTCTGTGGGCCCCAAGATCCCCCAGGCTTTGGAAAAGATCCTGCAGCTGAAGGAAAGCCGCCAGGAGGAGATGAACTCTCAGCAGGGTAAGTGTGGGTGGGTCCTGAGCCAAGTCCTCATTCCTCCGTCCCTTGCCGAGGAGAGTTTAGAGCGAGGTTGGCTCTTGGTGAAGACAGGTTACTATGAATGAGTGGCAGGGGGGTGGCACCATGAAGAAACTCTGATCATCACCTTCTTCCCTTACAGAGGAAGAGGAAATGGAAACAGACCCTCGTTCATCTCTGGGCCAGTCAGCATCAGAGACTGAGGAGGATACAGTGTCTATATCTAAAAAAGAGGTATAATCGGAGGTGGATTATGTCATATCAGGAGATGGGTTTGCGGACTCAAATAACGCCACTTTTTTTTTTGAGTTGGAGTCTCACTCTGTCGCCCAGACTGGAGTGCAGTGGCTATTCCTGGCCACTGCAGCCTCGACCTGCTGGGCTCCAACGATCCTTCCACCTCAGCCTTCCGAGTAGCTGGAACTACAGGCGTGCGCTACCATGCCCGGCTAATTTTTTATTTATTGTAGAGATGAGGTCTCGCCAAGTTGCCCAGGTGGGTCTCGAACCCGCGGGATCAGGCAATCCACTCACCTCAGCCTCCCAAAGGCGCAGGATTACAGGCTGATAATGCCACCGAGCCCAGCTAATAACGCCACTTTTAGCAAGTGTTCCATAAGTAGTAGCTGCTATCTTGTGCCTATTTCTGTCCTAAGCATTTCAAAGATATTTTTAATTTAATTGCCATAAATCCCTTTGAGTTCTGAGACCTGTGCATACCTACAGTTAACAGCTGAAAAGCTGAGGTTCTGAGAGGTGTAGTAATTTACCCAAAGGCACACAGCTTGAGAGTGGCAGAACTTTGGAGTCTGACTTCAAGCCCCTTCACAACTGTGTCACGAGATTGCCTCCTTGGGAAAAGACTGAGTGTTGAACTGTTGAGAAAATTGGGTGGGGAGGTTAGGGGTTGGGGCAGGCATAGTGTTTGCATTTTCTGACCCAGCTGGTTTTCCTTGTCTTGACAGAAAAACCGGAAGCGTCGCAACCGAAAGAAGAAGAAAAAGCCCCAGCGGGTGCGGGGGGCATCATCTGAGAGCTCAGGGGATCGAGAGAAAGACTCTACCCGGTCCCGTGGCTCTGACTCCTCAGCTGCTGATGTCGAGATCGAGTATGTGACTGAAGAACCTGAAATTTATGAGCCCAACTTCATTTTCTTCAAGAGGATTTTTGAGGCCTTCAAGGTACAAGGAGCAGCACACTCTGAAGGGGCAAAGCTAAACAGGGATGGGTGAGAGACAGGGCTGAGCAGGCATCTGTTCAGCGCTGGCTTTAGGAGCTAGGGAGGTGCTCCGAGCATGGGGCTTCCATGGTGTCTGCCTTCTCAGCTCACCGATGATGTGAAGAAGGAGAAGGAAAAGGAGCCAGAGAAACTGGACAAGCTGGAGAACTCCACAGCCCCCAAGAAGAAGGGCTTCGAGGAAGAACACAAGGACAGTGATGACGACAGCAGTGATGACGAACAGGTCAGGCCCAGCCTTCCCTTCAGGAAGCCGCGACTCGGCCCGGGTGGCCGAGGTACATCCCGAGCGGGACCGTGTGAACTCTTTCAGGGCTCTGGTAGCTTATGTTTTGGGATGGGCTGGGCAGTTTGAGTCTTGCTCAAAAGAGGTGATTGTTCTGCTCTAGGAAAAGAAGCCAGAAGCCCCCAAGCTGTCCAAGAAGAAGTTGCGCCGAATGAATCGCTTCACTGTGGCTGAACTTAAGCAGGTGAGACCTGAGATGGTCCGGTAGGTCTTGGTGCCCAGCCGGGAGGCCACACGAGGAGCCCCTAGAGCCCACAGGGGGCTTTGCTTGGGAGGTGACGAGGAGGTCTTTGAAGGAGGCTTGGTTGATCTGCTTGGGTGTGGGTCTTTTTTTTTTTTGGAGTTGGAGTTGTACTCTGTCACCCAGGCTGGAGTGCCGTGGCACACTCATGGTCACTCCAGCATCAGCCTGCTGGGCTCCGACGATCCTTCTGCCTCAGCCTTCCAAGTAGCTGGAATTACAGGCAAGCAATACCACGCCTGGCTAATTTTTGATTTATTGTAGAGATGAGGTCTTGCCAAGTTGCTCGGACTGGTCTCGAACCCGCGGGCTCAGGCAATCCACTCACCTCAGCCTCCCAAAGTGCTGGGATTACAGGCTGAGCCACCAAGCCTGGCGACTGTGTGTCTTTTGAAGAAGAGAAAGTGTCAGCCCTGAGAGGTTGGAGTTTCCTAGAGACGAGGTGCTATGTGTTTTCCAGCTGGTGGCTCGGCCAGACGTTGTGGAGATGCATGATGTGACAGCGCAGGACCCTAAGCTCTTGGTTCACCTCAAGGCCACTCGGAACTCTGTGCCTGTGCCACGCCACTGGTGTTTTAAGCGCAAGTACCTGCAGGGCAAACGGGGCATTGAGAAGCCCCCCTTCGAGCTGCCAGACTTCATCAAACGCACCGGCATCCAGGAGATGCGGGAGGCCCTGCAGGAGAAGGTGAGGGCCTGGCTGGGTTTCCCGCCAGCCCTTGGGGATTTCCGTCCTTCAGAGAGGCCTGCTTCAAAACCGGAATCTGCTTCCAAAACTCGCCTATTTGTTCTCTAATTATCCTTTCCCTAGCTTAGAAACCAGCACTATATAGGACACCTGGTGGGAAGTGGAGGGCAGGGACGCAAGAAAGGCGGGCCTTGAGTCTGTTCAGAGCCTACTCTCCTGTCTCATGTCAAGACTTCCTGTTCTGAGTGGCTCCGTTTTCCTCTTCTCTTCCTCCCCTTTGTGTTCACTTTGCCAGCTCACCTGGTGACTCCTTTTCCCGCTGCACTTGTGGCTAGACACTCATGGTGGTTGAGTAACTTCTTACGCTTAAAGGTTTTCATTAAATACTCTGAACAGGTAATATTTGCCTGTAGTGCACAAATTTAGTGCAAAGATTCAGGAAGTACAAAAGAACAGGGACAATCTCTGCCTTCCAATTAGACTGTAGTCGCACAACTCTCTCCAGGGGCAACTGATGAGATCTGTCTCTTGATGAGATGTTTTAAAAGCTAGTTATAGACCTACATAGTTGAGGCCGATTTCATGGAATCTGTTTTGTTCAGCACAGATAATGTCATTCTGTGGGGGTCTGAGCTGGAAGCGTTGGTGCTTTCACAGTGAGAGCACTGAGGCTTCCTTTGATCTCTTTTGGAGTCAGGAGCCAGATTCCTGACTGAGTTGAATTTGGTGAATATGTGTTAAGCCTTGTCTTCTGCCATTCTCCATAGGAAGAACAGAAGACCATGAAGTCAAAAATGCGAGAGAAGGTTCGGCCGAAAATGGGCAAGATTGACATTGACTACCAGAAACTGCACGATGCCTTTTTCAAGTGGCAGACCAAGCCAAAGCTGACCATCCATGGGGACCTGTACTATGAGGTTCGGGAGGGGTCTGGGGGGGTTTTGGGGTCAAGATTGTCTAACTCTTGGTCAGAAGGGCTTTTGAAGCAGGTACAGTGGCTCCTCAGCCTTGGAATATACCCATTAACTACCATAGGATGAGCTGGGATTTAAATTAAATTAATTAATTTATTTTTTGAGTCAGAGTCTTTGTCACCCAGTTCTGGAGTGCAGTGGCATGCTCATGGCCACCGTAGTCTGGATCTGCTGGGCTCAGGCTATCCTTTCGCGTCAGCCTTCCAAGTAGCTGGAACCGTAGGTGTGCACTACCACACCTGGCTAGCTTTTTTTTTTTTGAGTGGGAGTCTCACTCTGTCGCCCAGACTGGAGTGCAGTGGCATGCTCCCGGCCACTGCAGCCTTGACCTGCTGGGCTCCGGCGATCCTTCTGCCTCAGCCTTCCGAGTAGCTGGAACTACAGGCGTACGCTACCATACCCGGCTAATTTTTTTGATTTATTGTAGAGATGAGGTCTTGCCAAGTTGCCCAGGTGGATCTCGAACCCACAGGTTCAGGCAGTCCACTCACCTCGGCCTCCCAAAGCACGGGACAACAGGCTGAGCCACCGAGCCCGGCCTAATTTTTTAATTTATTGTAGAGACACGGCCTCGCCAAGTTGCCCAGCCTGTTCTCAAACCCTTGGGATGAGGCAATCCTCTCACCTCCGCCTCCCAAAGTGCTGGGATTACAGGCATGAGCCACTGTGCCCAGCTTGAATTTGAAATTTTAAAATGAGGTCCTTTTTTGGAAGGCAGATGCAGATCATGTCTTTGAAATGATAATAGTTTGTGGTGGCTAATTTAGAACAAAGGGGCCAAGCCACAGATGCTTTTAGGAAATATTTAATACTGAGGCTAGGCACTTTGGGAGGCTGAGGTGGGAGGAACCCTTGAGCTCAGGAGTTCAAGGCTGAAGTGAACTATGGTTGGGTCACTGTGCTCCACACTAGGTGACAGAGTGAGACCCTGAATCTAAAAAAATAATAAAAAATACATTTGGGATGGGAGAATTTTTTTTCTGATTTCTTGAAATATTAATCACCTATTGACAGACAACTTTTAAAGTGGAAGGATCTTGGAGATCATCCTGTTGAATGCTCTCATTGTATAGATGAGAAAGCAGGTCATAAAGTTGGCTGTATTCTCACAGTTGGTGACAGCACTGGGAGTCTGGCCTTTCCCCCTCCTCCCTGTCCTTTTTTCCTCCCTCCACTTTGGCTGGGGAAAGAAGTGATGAGATTTTGGCAGGGGAAAGAAGTGATGAGTGGGAGCCAGGTAGCCCTCAGTGGGATTTTATATCTGATGTGGATTAGGACTTCTCATCTTTGTTCTCATGCCCTCTTCCCACTGGGCTCCCTGCATGTGTCTGGTGTCTGCAATGCAGCTTGCTCTGCTTTTTCCTCAGGGGAAGGAGTTTGAGACGCGACTGAAGGAGAAGAAGCCTGGAGATCTGTCTGATGAGCTGAGGATTTCCTTGGGGATGCCAGTAGGACCCGTGAGTGTCAGTTAGCCGATTGGGGAAGCAGAGAAGAGGGTGGGAATTGGGGTGGAAGGGAGAGGGGGACAGGGTTGGACAGATGCTACCCTGTTCTCTCTTTCCTGCAGAATGCCCACAAGGTCCCTCCCCCGTGGCTGATTGCCATGCAGCGATATGGACCACCCCCATCGTACCCCAACCTCAAAATCCCTGGGCTAAACTCGCCCATCCCCGAGGTGAGCATTGGGCTTTCTTTTATTCTTGGCTGCCTCTGCTTTTTAACTGGAGGGTGAATTTTTGTTTTCTTTTTCTTAACTCCATCATGTGTCTTTGTTTTTTTTATTTTTTATTTTTTGTGTAGAAGTCTGACTCTGCCACCCAGGCTGGAGTGCAGTGGCATGCTCATAGCTACCACAGTGTCGAACTGCTGGGCTCAGGCGATCCTTCCACCTCAGCCTTCCAAGTAGCTGGAACCACAGGCATGCGCCACCATGCCCAGCAAAGTTTTTTGATTTATTGTAGAGACGAGGTCTTGCCAAGTTTGAGACTCAGGCTGGGGTCAAACCCTGGACTCAGGCAATCCTCTCGCTTCCGCCTCCCAAAGTGGTAGGATTACAGGCGTGAGCCACTGTAACTGGCATGTGTCTATTTAATTAAAAAATTTTGGATTTTTACTCCCTCCCCTACCTTGGGGACGTGAGTCCTTTCTCTCTCTCTAAACTACTTTCTAAATAAACTATATTTTCCAATCTAAAAAAAATTTATTGATGCATATTTGTATACCATGTGTCTCTTTAAAAATAAAAGTAATTGGTTTTGTTTAAAAAAATTTTTTAAGACAAATATTCAGTCAGCATTGATAAGTACAAAATGAAAATAAATCATCCACAATTTCAACATTCAGAGAAAACCAGATTTAATATTTGGTGAATGTGCGTCCAGATATACACATAGATGGACAGAGAAAAAATAATTTTATCCCAAGAATGGCATCAGATTTATTGTTTTTAAATATAAAACATCAAATTAAAAAAAACTAACAACCAAGTCAATAAGATGAAACTGTAATACTGTTAAACTTCAGATAAAAATTTCTGTCCCTTGGCAGGATGTGGTACCATATCTGTGGTCCCAGACAGTCTTAATTGGGTGGATCAATTGAGCCCGGGAGTTCAATTCCAGCCTGGGCAACACAGGGAGGTTCCATCTCTCTTATTTTATTTTATTTTTTTCAAAAGACAGGGTCTCACTCTGTCACTCAGGCTGGATTGCAATTGTGTGAACATAGCTCACTGTAGCCTCAGACTCCTGGTCTCAAGCTATCCTTATGCCTCGATCTCCTGAGTACTAGGGAATACAGGCATCTACCACCATGCTTGGCTAATATTATTTTTTGTAGAGACAGGGTCTTGCTTTGTTGCTTAGGCTGTTCTTGAACTCCTGGCCACAGCGATCCTCCCACCTAAGCCTCCCAAAGTGCTGGGATTATAGGCTTGAGCCACTGGACCTGGCTTCCATCTGTTTAATAAAAAAAAAAATTCCTCTAAGAAAAACAGATTCTAAACAAGTCAGCTTTCCACAGTTAGGACAAATCAGTAAGAAATTGGAATCATTTTTTGTTTTTGAGTAGGGGTCTCTGTTGCCCAGACTGGAGTGTTGTGGCATGCTCACTGCTCCTGTATCCTCAACCTACTGGGCTCAGGCAATCCTTCCATCTCAACCTTCCAAGTAGCTGGAACCACAGGCAAGCACCATCATACCTGGCTAATTTTTTTATGTATTGTAGAGACTAGGTCTCGCCAAGTTGCCAGGCTGGTCTCGAACCTTCAAGCTCAGGCAGTCCTCTTGCCTCCGGCTCCCAAAGTGCTGGGATTACAGGCGTGAGCCATTGCACCTGGCAGAATCATTTTTTTAAAGTACATGTTTTGGTTTCAGACAGCAGAGATTCTACCGTGAAAGATGAGGTTATTAGCATACCTTCTGCTTGTCTCCCCCATCCTATTACCTCTGATTTGTTTTTGCTTATTAACTTGCTTTTTAATGCTTATACCATTTAATTCCATTTCGCAGTCATAACTCCCAAAGTTTCCAAGTGTTAGTCCTGTACTGTTCTCTAGGGCTTCAGTATTTCGTTTGCAGATTAGGTATGAACTAATGCATTCTCTCTCTCTTGCAGAGCTGCTCCTTTGGGTACCATGCTGGTGGCTGGGGCAAACCCCCAGTAGATGAGACTGGGAAACCGCTCTACGGGGATGTGTTTGGAACCAATGCTGCTGAATTTCAGGTATGGGCTGTGGACTGGTGAGCTTGGTTTCACTTAATGTCACGAAGGTTAGAAATAGTTGGTTTAGGCCGGGCTTGGTGGCTCAGCCTGTAATCCCAGCACTTTGGGAGGCCAAGGTGAGTGGATTGCCTGAGCCCGCGGCTTCGAGACCCACCTGGGCAACGTGGTGAGACCTCCTCTCTACAACAAATCAAAAATCAGCCAGATGTGGTAGTGCGCGCCTGTAGTTCCAGCTACTCGGAAGGCTGAGGTAGAAGGATCGCTGGAGCCCAGCAGGTCGAGGCTGTGGTGACCGGGATCGGCCATTGCACTCCAGTCTGGGTGACAGAGTGAGACTCCAACTCAAAAAACAAACAAACAAACAAACAAAAAGAAAGAAATAGTTGGTTTGTACCTTCATTTTCAGGGAGCTGAGTGTTCTGAAATTTCAAAATATGAAAGAGGGCATACATTTTCTTGAGATGCTAATGATAGCTTCTCACTAGAATATGAGCTCTGGGTAGGAAGGAATTGTTGTCTGTTTACTCTTATATCACTTCAGCTACAATAGCTTGGCATATAGTAGGTACTTAGTAAACATTTGTTGAATGAATAAATAATCTCTCTTAGACCAAGACTGAGGAAGAAGAGATTGATCGGACCCCTTGGGGGGAACTCGAACCATCTGATGAAGAGTCTTCAGAAGAAGAGGAGGAGGAAGAAAGTGATGAAGACAAACCGGATGAGACAGGCTTTATTACCCCTGCAGACAGGTGGGGAAAGAGATTCTGCCTTGCTGAACTGGCTGGTCTGTCTTTGGGAGGCTTCTCTTGATTCCAGAGCTTGTTCCTATCTTCACAGTGGCCTCATCACTCCCGGAGGGTTCTCGTCAGTGCCGGCTGGAATGGAGACTCCTGAACTCATTGAGCTGAGGAAGAAGAAGATTGAGGAAGCAATGGATGGGTGAGGGAACCAGGCAGGGCTGAGAGGGGAGGGCTTTCATTTCCCTTCAGCCTCTAGATGGGCTGGCTAACTTTTACCGCCCCCCCCTTTTAACAATTATTAAACCAACTCTGTGCCAGGCACTACTCTAGGCAGTGGTGAATCAGCAGCAAAAACAGTTGAGGTAAACAAGTACTCAGAAACAAGATAACTCCTTATGTGGGTAAGGATGTGAAGCACAGGAAATTGGCTAGTGGGATAAGGTGGTGGGAGGCCTTTGGGAAGGCTTCTTTGGGGAGGAGCCTGTTTGCACTGACTTGAACATTAGGAAAGAGCCAGCCACAGAATGATCTGTGGGCAAAAGGGACAGTATTTGCAAAGGCCCTGAGACAGGCCCAGGCTTCACACAGTCATGTATTCTGAAGCTCCATAAACATGTGGGATTGTAAAATCTTATGAATTGACCTGTATCATGAAATGACCTTGTCTTTATCCCTTCTGTTCTTTGTTCCCTTCTTGCTGTTTGCTTTCTTTCTTTTTAGAAAGCAGGATTTACTGAGAGGACAGAAAAGCTCCCACAATGGGAGGGGACCCAAAGGGGTTGCCCACTTCTTGCTGTTCTCTACCTTCTTTTGAATTACTTGAGCTTTTTCTCTTTTTTTTTCTGGAGTCAGGATCTTACTCTGTCTCCCAGGCTGGAGTGCAGTGGCATGACCACTGCTCACTGTAGCCTCAACTTCCTGGGCTCAGACGATCTTTCTGCCTCAGCCTCCCAAGTAGCTGAGACAACAGGAAAACGCCACCGTGCCTGGCTAAGTTTTAAAAATTTTTTTGTAGAGATGAGGTTTTGGTATGTTGCCCCGGCTGGTCTAGAACTCCTGGGCTCAAATGATCCTCCTGCCCTGGCCTCCCAACCTGCTGGGATTATAGGCATGAGCCATTGCACCAGACTTACCTGAACATTTTTTATGATTCCATTTTACCTATTGTTGACTTATTAACTGTAAGGCTTGGCTTTGTTATTTTAGTGACTGCTTCAAGGTTTCTAGTGTGCATCTTTATCATGATTTTACACCGTTTCTGAATTGCATTAAGAGCCTTATACCAGTCTACTTCATTCCTCTTCTCCCAACCTCTGCACTGCTGTTATCATATATTTTACATATAAAACCTAAACTATATAGTTATTATTTTTGCTTAAAGGGCCAATTATCTCTTAGAGAGATTTAGATAAGAATCATGTAGGATCCATGTGGTTACCATTTTCAATTCTTTCATTTCTTTGTGCACATTCAGGTTTCTGTCTAGTATCATTTTCCTTCTGCCTGAAGGGTGTCCTTTAATATTTCTTATGTTATGTGTGTGGGTCTTCTGGTCTCGAATGCTTTCAGCTTTTGTAGTCTTAAAGTTCTTTCTTTCTTTTTTTTATTTTTTGAGTTGGAGTCTCTCACTCTGTTGCCCAGGCTGGAGTGTGGTGGCACGCTTACGACCACTGCGGCCTCAACCTACTGGGCTCAGGCAATCCTTCTGCCTCAGTGTTCCAAGCAGCTGGAACTACAGGCGCATGCTACTATGCCTGGCTTATTATTATTATTATTTTTATTTACTGTAGAGACAAGGACTCACCTAGTTGCCCAGGCTGGTCTTGAACCCCTGAGTTCTGGTAATCCTTCTGCCTCGGCCTCCCAAAGTGCTGGGGTCACAGACTTGAGCCACCATGTTTGGCCATCTTAAAGTTCTTTATTTGCCCTTCAGTTTTAAAAGCTTTTTGCCAGCCTCAGGATTTCTAGGTTGACCTTTTCCCCAACTTTCAGCACTTTTGAGGTGTTGCTCCAGTGTCTTCTTTCTTTCATTGTTTCTGATGAGAAATCTACTGTCATTCTGACCTTGGTTCTTTTGTGCATAATGTCACTTTTATCTACCTGTTTTTTAAGTTGTATTCTTGGTTCTGAACAATTTGACCATGCTATGCCTTGTATGATGTGCCTTGGTGTAGTTTTCTGAATGTTTCTTTGGGGTTTGTTGAACATCCTGGATCTATGAGTTTATAGTTTTTATTAATTTTGGAAAAATTTTGGCTGTTATTTCTCCAAATATTTTTTCTGTTCCTTTCTCTTCTTTAGTAACTTCATTATACATCTGTTAGCTCTCTAGAAGTCATCCCATTGCTCGCTTTTTATTTATTTACTGAATTGGAGTGTCACTCTTGTTGCCCAGATTGGAATGCAGTGGCATGATCACGGCTCACCATAGCCTTGACATCCTAGGATCAGGTGATCCTTCCACTTCAGCCTCCCAAGTAGCTGGGACTGCTGCAGGTGCATACCACAACACCTGGCTAATTTTTTGATTTTTTAAAAAATAGAGATGCAATCTTACTATGTTGCCCAGGCTGGTCTCAAACTCCTGGGCTCAAGCAGTCCTACCGTCTCAATTTCCCAAAGTGCTGGGATTACAGGCGTGAGCCACTGCACTCGGCCCTTTTATTTTTATTTTTTGAGTTAGAGTCTCACTCTGTTGTCCAGGGTGGAGTGCAGTAGCATGCTCATGGCTACTGTAACCTTGACCTGCCAGGCTCAGGTGATCCTTCTGCCTCAGCCTTCCAAGTAACTGGAACTACAGGTATGCGCCACCATGTTCAGCTAACTTTTTAATTTATTGTACAGATAAAGCCTGGCCAAGTTGCCCAGGCTGGTCTCAAACCCGTGGGCTCCAGCAGTCCTCTCACCTCGGCCTCCCAGAGTGCTGGGATTATAGGCATGTGCGACTGTGCCCGGCCAACCTGGTAATTTTGGTTGAAAGTTAGCCTTTGTAAAATTGACCTTGTTGGGTCCGGGATATTTTTGTATTCCTGTACATCTTCAATTTTGTTCAGGAATATAGTTATTTGGAAAGTTTGATCCTTTCAGTTCTTGTTTTTAGACTCATCAGGCAGGAATGAAGCAGTCCTCAGTGCTCCCCACTATGAGGCATAAGACTCTTGTCTAGCCTGGCTCAGTGGCTCAGCCTGTAATCCCGCGCTTTGGGAGGCTGAGGTGAGTGGATTGCCTGAGCCCGCGGGTTCGAGACCCGCCTGGGCAACTTGGCAAGACCTCATCTCTACAATAAATCAAAAAATCAGCCGGGTATGGTAGCGCATGCCTGTAATTCCGGCTACTCGGAAGGCTGAGGCGGAAGGATTGCTGGAGCCCAGCGGGTCAAGGTTGCGGTGGCCGAGAGCGGCCACTGCACTCCAGTCTGGGTGACAGAGTGAG
>NW_007248974.1:175365-178556 GCF_000164805.1 Carlito syrichta
ATGAGGTCTCGCCAAGTTGCCCAGGCGGGTCTCGAACCCGCGGGCTCAGGCAATCCACTCACTTTAGCCTCCCAAAGTGCTGGGATTACAGGCTGAATCACCGAGCCCGGCTTCCCTGGACTTTCAGCTTCATCCTTTCAATTCGTGGAGTCCTCTGGGCCCTACCTGGGTCTCCCCTCCTTGTTCTATCACTTGGAAACTCTCCATGCGGTATACTGGGGTAATTGAAGGGCTTCATTTGTTTTCCATCTTGCAGGAATTACTGTCCTTCATTGCCCCATGTCTGGTGTCTTGAAACCACTGTTTCATATTTTGTCCATTTTTTGGTTGATTCAGGTAGAGGGATGTATCTGGCTCCTGTTACTCCTTGTCAGGAAGCAGAATTCTCAAACTTTGCATATTCAAGGAAGAAAAACAAAGAAGGTGACTGTGGATAGAGTATAGTGAGGAGGGCTGGGTAAGGGACCAGGGTATGAACCCTTTCGGTCATGGCAAGGAGTTTGGATTTTATTCAACTGTTGATCAGAAGCCTCGGAGGTTTTTGAGCAGAGGACTGACAGGATCTGAATTGTTTTAAGGCTTTCACTCTGGCTCCTGTGCAGACTAGATTGTCACCTCTTCCAGTGGGAGAGGTGGAGATGAGAACAGTCTGAGCGATAGTGGTAGATTAGATTTGCTCTTGTGTTCCGAGTGTAATCCTCGAAGTTGGTGGAGAAACTGTGGATGGCTCTTGCACTGCAAGGGCCGGAAGTGTGAGTTGTGTACAGAACTCCAGGCACAGCTTTAGTCAGGGACTGCTCTTGCCTGTTTTCTCTCTGGTCCCCTACGTTGGCTCAGGGGGCCCCTCAGCTCCATCTCTGTACCGCTTCCAGGCTATATCCCCTGGAGTCAGCACTGTGCACACCTCTCACCCTCCCAGACCCAATTCTTTTCTCTCTTGGGTCTCCATGAACTGCAGAGGCTGCACCCCAAGTATCTCAGAGTCTCCTAGGAGCTGGGTGGAGGTACCATCTATGTTTCCCCACTGGAGATGCTTTTGGGACTGACCCCATTGTTTTCTGCAGAAGTGAGACGCCTCAGCTGTTCACTGTGTTGCCAGAAAAGAGAACAGCCACTGTGGGGGGAGCCATGATGGGATCGACCCACATTTATGACATGTCCACGGTGAGCGAGGATGACACTGCTTTTGGGGGCTGGGAAAGGGGGCTGAAGCCAGGGCTCTGAGACTCCTTTTGGAGATGACAAGGCCCTGGTCTCCCTCCCAGGTTATGAGCCGGAAGGGCCCAGCCCCTGAGCTGCAAGGCGTAGAAGTGGCCCTGGCACCCGAAGAGTTGGAGCTGGACCCCATGGCCATGACCCAGAAGTATGAGGAGCATGTGCGGGAGCAGCAGGCGCAGGTGGAGAAGGAAGACTTCAGCGACATGGTGGCTGAGCATGCTGCCAAACAGAAGGTAGGCACTTCCAGGGCAAGTGGCTGAGTGAGGGCCAGGGCCCTCGCCTTTTCCGGTGGCGTGGTGCCCTCTAGTGGTGAGAGCGAGGGTGGGCGCTGCTTGCCCTACACTTCCTCTGCATTGGAAGCCCAGGAATCCTTTGAGGACGGTGAAACTGAGGCACAGGGAGGGGAAGGAACTCGTCCGGGGCTGAGAGGGAGGTGGCAAAGTACCCAAATGCAGCACTTTTTCCATGGACTTCATGCTGTGTCAGGCCACCACCCTTGTTTTGGGGGTCAGAGGGTTGTTTAACCTGTTGTAACCTGTTTCTCTTTCTCCCTCTGTAGCAAAAGAAACGGAAAGCTCAGCCCCAAGACAGCCGCGGGGGCAGCAAGAAATACAAAGAGTTCAAGTTTTAGGTCCCCCTCACACACCAGCCCTCCTTTAGCCCTTTGTCTGGATGCCTGGGTTTCACACGTGGGTCCCTAAGAGCCACCTCTCCTGCTGTTCCCAAGGACTTGTCATTTCATGTTCTTATTTTAGACCTGTTTTGTAAATAAAGCTGTTTCCCAAGGAAAGAGATGAATATGTAACACTCCTGATCCTCCCTCATCTCCTTTTAGACCCTTCTGCAAAAGGACTAAAATAGCCTCTTTCTGTACTCTCTGGGCTGCCCCAGTGACCACAGGCATGCACTTGGGTCAGATGCTGCAGTTAAGACTGGTGTGAAAGCCAATGCCACGCTGAAATTGTGCGTTGCACCTCTGCCCCCCTTCGTAGGAAGGCTCGTGGGAGGTACCTCTAGGTCTGGTTTGACCTTCCCACTTTGTCCTTGGGAGTAAAAATAGCCAGCTTAGCGCCCTGGCTGGGCTGGGAAGTAACAGTGGGCTTGGGAAGTAGGCCAGGTCAGGCCTTCCCAACTGACCTTGTGGCCAGAAGTCCAAGTCCTTACCTGTGGGAGAACACAGCTGGAAAGCTAAATCGACCTGAGTCCATGTGAGCTCCGGGGTTCAAACAACACCAGTGGCTAGGATTTGCAGGGTGTCTGGCGTGGGAGGACTTTGTTTCTCCAGGTTCTAATCCCTTGCTCCTGAGAAATCTTCCCGAGGGGTAGGCTAGGTTGGGCCACTGCATCCCACAGGCATTTGCTGAGCACTGTGGGCAGTGAAGTCTCATAAGCTGCTGTTACACCACTGGTGTGTTGGTGCGAGGGCACCAACGGAGGTGCTCATTTGCTGGAAGCTTCAAGATGGTTTCTGGAGGAAGGGGTGTGGGAGATCCCAGGGAGGACGTGGCGGCGGAGCTAGGCCTTGGAAGGAATCGAAATTTAGAAGTGTAGTAAGCAACGAAGCACTCTGGCACTCTAATGGTTTTTAAGGGAGGGGAGCTGTAGGGAAAGAAGAGGGGAAAGGCTGGCTCCAGCTGGGCCAGGCTTAGCTTGAGAATTCACCCCTGCGAAGAGCCCTTTTGGGCCCCAGGTTCGAGCCCCTGCCTACCCCGGGCCGGGTCGCAGGTCCCCGCCGCGGCCGGCTGCTGAGTCTCCACCGACTGGCCCCTCTGCCAGCCCGGGCGGGGGTCCCGCTCCACAGTCCGAGCGCGCTTCCGCGCGGCGCCCCCACTGCCGGCGGCGGGGTCCTCGCACACCCGAGGGGCCGGGGCGCGTTACCGCGGCAGCCCCCTGCCTGCCGGGCCGAGCCCCGGAAGAGCTGGGTTTCCGCCTGCCGGGCCGCCGCCGCCGCCCAGAGAGAGGCGGGGAAGGGG
>NW_007248974.1:179515-207840 GCF_000164805.1 Carlito syrichta
TCTGCCTCGGGCGGGGACCACCCTCTCCCCCTCCCGGAGCGGGAGGGGGGCCCTTCTGGCCGCAGCCCAGGGCTTTCTCTCTGTCGGTTCTGACCGTGTCCGGCCTTCCTGGCGGTCATTTTCCCCGAGCCAGTCAGTTTTTCCTGCCTCGCCGGCGCCCATGGGCTGTACGTATGGTACCTAGATGTGGTTTAGATCTCTTTTGATGTTATTTCTCAATAGACTCAGCATGTGCCAAACCCGATTGTCACCTCCTCCAGGTAAAGCCCGTAGAGTAACCCTCGGGGCTTCCAGTTAGCCTTCGGCACACATGATCATTTATACTTCGTGTTTTGCACAGTCTGTCCCGGACTCCATGCTCTCAGTTTTTGGGTCCTCTTTAATGTGTCAAGTGTATTTTTCATCCCCTCCCCCACTAGAAGCTGGTTACAAATTCTCCAAGCCCTGTAGGCCTCTATAGCATACATGACTGCCTGGTTCCTAAATTCAATCCATTCCTCTTTCTGTTGGAGCCATCTGGGGACTTTCCCCCTACTGGCAAAACAGGCCTGAGTTTGGGACTATTTTCTCTTGCTGTATTGGCAAGGCAGCCTGTCTCCAGCTCTGGGGACAGTGTGCAGTGCCTTACAGTTGACCCCTTGAATGTGGAGCTGGTTTCATCCAGGAAGCCCTGAGAAGTGCCTGGAGGGGTTCTTTTTGTCACCTGGAAACTGAGATGATCCCACTGCCTTGAAGTCTTAGGCTCTCTCCTTCTGTTAACCCAGCTGTGGGCAGATGGATGTGCACGTCAGAAGCATTGTGGTTTTCCACCCTCAACTTTTATTTCCTTCTCCCTCTTTTATTTTGAATATTTCATACATATACGTATACATATCGCCTAGATAGGAATGATAATAAGCTCTTAGCTTAAGAAGTAAAGCATACCAATTCTGTAATTGAAGCCCTCAGGGTGCCCCTTCCTGACCCATTCCCTCTTTTCCCCATACAGGTAAACACTCTTCTGAATTGTGTTTATTATTTCTCTTGCCTTTAAACAAAACCATAGTTTTACTACACATGTACATCTCTAAACTATTTTTTCTAATTCTGAATGTTCTTGAAGTTTGTATAAATGCTGTCATGTTGTACGTGTTCTATAACTTGGTTTTTTTTTTTAACTCAACATTGTAAGAATCATATATGTTGCGTGGCAACTCTGGTTGAAATATTTTCACTATGGATAGTATTCCATTGTATGGATAAATATATCCTAATTCTCTCCTCATGAACGTTCA
Source organism: Carlito syrichta (assembly GCF_000164805.1). NCBI lineage: Eukaryota > Metazoa > Chordata > Mammalia > Primates > Tarsiidae > Carlito > Carlito syrichta. The sequence continues at coordinate 180,790 of NW_007248974.1, forward strand.
GGCTGTTTCCTGTTTGTTAACACCAACAGTAATGCATGCATATTGTTTTCTAGGACTTCCAGTGCTGTTGTTCAGAAGTTTTCTTAGGGTGGATTCGTATGTAGGGGTGGGATTGCTGCTTGCAGGAAGTGATCTGGTACTTCACTAGAGAACGCTAGATTGCTTTCTCCTTGCTCCTACTCCTTCTGCCCTTTGTGTTTCAGCATCACTTCACTGATTTACACTTCCTTTTTTCTCAGTCCTTCCTTCAGGACAGTCAGGAACCACATTAGTTTGCGTTGGCCTGAGCCCTCACAGAGCACCAAACTCAAGGGAGAGTTTGGTATGTGATGCTTTTCTCTCTTGGGCCTAAGCAAGCCTCTCTTTCTCTTGCTCCATAGGCCCATCTATTGCTGAAGTATTCTAGTCTGCCTCTTTTTTTTTTTATCGAGTTGGAGTCTCACTCTGTCGCCCAGGCTGGAGGGCAGTGGCACACTCACAGCTACCGCAATCTCGGCCTGCTGGGCTCAGGCGATCCTTCTGCCTCAAACTTCCAAGAAGCTGGAACTACAGGTACGCACCACCACATCTGGCTAATTTTTTTATTTATTGTGGAGACGAGGTCTTGCCAATTTGCCCAGACTGGTCTCAAATCCCTGGGCTCAGCCAGTCCTCTTGCCTCTGCCTTCCCAAATGCTGGGATTACAGGCATGAGCGACTGCACTCAGCCCAGTCTACCTCTTTCAAACATGAAAGCCCTGTGGCCTTTTCTGCGTGGATCCAGTCCTCCTTAACATCCGTCCCTATGTTTGACCGGTCACATTTGGACAACTGCCTTCTCTAGCTTGTTAAATTGAAAAGGCGTGAGCCGCCTGGCAGCTGCAACAGAGAGGGATAAGTAAAATCACTGAGTGCTGTTGGTGTTTAGTCGGCCCCTAGATTTCTTGTTCACTGAAAAGTCCACATAATAAATTATTAGCTCAACAGGCAGCCAGGTGTCCTGATCAGATGAATAATTATTCTCCCTTGGTGTGAGAGGCTTAGGCTGGCTTGTTTTCACGTGCAGGGAGCATGCAGTTGTATCATGTTTACTGACCAGTCCTTGAGCTTGTCCGCTGTCCTGCTCCGACTTTATTTTCCAACTGTCACCCCTTGTACCTCCCAGCTCCTTGGGGAACACGCGTGCTCTTTGGAGCATGCTGCAGGGTGGAAAATAACACCCTGTGGGGAGAAAATGGCCTGCTATTGGTCCTTCCAATTATTAGAGTCATCTGGTTAATTTGAGCTCTCCTGGGTATACTTGTTCCTGTTGTTTAGAATATATTGGCAGCATGCATGTATGGGGTCTAGGGTTGACATTCTTGTCTGGCGTAACTCAAATGAAACACAGACGTATGAGATAAATGCACTTAACAAGTGAAAACATGATTGTGGAGCTAAGGTTAATATGCATAGAAATGTCCTGGGATTTGGTCTCTACCTAGTGTAGAGTAGAGGGGGTTGAACAATAAGAGTGTTAGGAAGGTCCTGCTTCTTTTCTTGATGCCTGTAGATAAATAATTTGCCTTTGGAAAAAAATACATTTCCTTTATTATATGCTTAAATAAAGATGAGCGTTGTAGTTGTTTCTTGGCTATGTGTCTGCTTTTGTTTGCCGTCTACTAAATTTCCTCAGAATCTGTAGTTTTTTTTTAAACTTTCTGTAGATGAATAGTATCCCTGTAGTTGGTCTTAAAATAATTAAATTGTTCTACTTGCCTTTTTTTTTTTTGAGTCAGGGTCTTACTCTGTACTCAAGCTGGAGTGCAGTGGTACAGTCATGAGTCACTGCAGCCTCGACCTCCTGGGTTCAGGCAATCCTTCCACCTCAACCTCCCGAGTAGCTGGGACTACACGAGCGTGCCACCATGCTCAGCTAATTTTTAATTTTTTTTGTAGAGGTGAGGTCTCACTATGTTTACCCAGGCTGGCCTCAAACTTGGACTAAAGCAGTCTTCTCACCTTGGGTTCTCGAAGTGCTGGGATTACAGCCTAACTGACTTTTTTTTTTCTTTTTTTCCAAGTTGGAGTCTCACTCTGTGGCCCAGACTGGAGTGCAATGGCACGCTTCCGGCCACTGCAGCCTCAACCTGCTGGGCTCCGGCGATCCTTCTGCCTCAGCCTTCCAAGTAGCTGGAACTACAGGCACACGCCACCACGCCCGGCTAATGTTTTGATTTATTGTAGAGATGAGGTCTCGCCAAGTTGCCCAGGCGGGTCTCGAACCCACGGGCTCAGGTAGTTCACTCACCTCGGCCTCCCAAAGCGTGGGATTACAGGCTGAGCCACCGAGCCTGGCCTAATTGACGTTTTTACCAGCATTTTTTTTTAAAGCAAAAAGATTTAATACATATTCATGATTCGACAGTGGAACAGTACGGAACGATGAAAAATGTAAAAGAAAAAGCTCCCAGTCCATCCGTTTTCACTTCACTGTGAAGTACATTTGACTTTTAAGATTCTCGTACAAAAAGGTAGCTCTACTATAGTTTCTTTATGAACTCTGGCCTTAAAAGTTAGCATTGGGCTCAGTGGCTCAGCCTGTAATCCCAGCACTTTGGGAGGCCGGAGTGAGTGGATTGCCTGAGCCTGCTGGTTCGAGACCTGCCCGGGCAACTTGGTGAGACCTTGTCTCTAATCAAAAACTAGCTAGGCATGGTAGTGCATGTCTGTAGTTCCGGCTACTTGGAAGACTGAGGCGGAAGGATTGCCGGAACCCAGTAGGTCGAGGCTGTGGTGCACTCCAGTCTGGGGAACAGAGTGAGATTCCAACTCAAAAAAAAAAAAAAAAAAGTTAGCATTGTTTTTCCTCCACATGAAGTAGTACTTCCCCCACTGGGGTCCGATGTGGTATGGACAGTGGTGCAGGCTGTGGGGACCAGGTGGTTCGTTGCTTGATGTTAAAGGAAGAACTTTAGTCTCATTGTGGATCCCTTCCCTTCAAGTCTTTATATGATAAGGTTTTCCCTGATGTTTTTCTCTTTTTGTGTTGCTGTAGATAGGAGAGGCAGAAAAATCATTACATTCTACAAGTGTTTAAAATTTCCTCAGTGACGTAAGAATGATTATTAGAGGAAATGTGCTCTGCTGTATCACTTACAGACTACATGATGTTTGTCTTTCAGTACAAAGCAGTTTTGCATATCCTTATCTGTATGTGTGTGCTTAGGGAAGGAGTTCATTAGTTATCAGTCACATTTCTCCTTAGACCACTTTTTTTTTAAGTGAGTAATGAGGGTGAGCCTTGTTGGACAGAAGTGCTGGAGCCAAAGGAGGTGGCCACAGCTGAGTTGGCATGACTGGCCTGCAGCAGAAGTGTCACTTTCATGAAAGCGGTTGCCCCTCAACCACAAAGGCGCCAGGCAAGCCAGGATACGTTACTCTGTTCTTACCAACGCTAGGACAAACTCTTCCACACCTTAGTTTTTTCATCTGTTGTCTGGAATACTTTTACTTACCATCCGTTCTTAGATGTCGATGAAATAAATGTAAAGTAGGATCTGTGGAGACACAGGAGAAAGTACTTCTTAAAAGAGAGATCTAAAGTAAATGTAACTGAACAAGTAAGAGGGACCTGCTGAAATTTCTATTGCTTCTCTAGCATTGAAAGTTTTAAAAGCATGTTTGTACCCTAAGAGATTTGAATTTCACATTGTGAGTGTTGTAATAGAATATCCTCTCTATCAGGGTAATATTATCCATCGTCCCTGTGGAAGCTCAGATTCCTTAAGTTAGAAAGAGAATGACTTTCACAGAGTCCATTTTACATGTATTGATTTACAGATCTTTTGGACACATTAGCAGTTATGTGATTTCTTTTTAAACTGGTTTTCTAATTTCTTAGCTAAGGCAATAAGTTGCCACTGTTATTGCCAGTGCTTGCACGAGGGTGGTGCAAGTCAGAAAATGTTTGGCCTGTGTCTTCCTTCCTTCCTTCACTTTGGGAATCCAGGGTGACTGGAAGTGATTTGCAAGTGTTGGTCTTCTTGCAAAGTAGGTAGGGTTTGGAGTGGTACTGAGGGCTGTTGAGAAAAGTCTGAGTTTGAAGTTGACCTTAGAGTTTCTTTCAGAGGACCATCGAGCAAGGTGGTTGGGTTCTAAGTTGGCAAGCACTGGCAAGATCCTCCCTTCTGCAGGCCTAGATCAAAGAAGAACCAGCACAGCCTCTGCAGATTTTAGAGATCCAAGATATGCAGCAACTCTAGAGAGTTACCTCTTCCAGACATCCACAGGGCAATTTTCTGGTCAGAAAACAGATAGGATCCGTGTTCCCTTTTGCCTCATTAAAAATGGTTTTAGGCCAGACTCAGTGGCTCAGCCTGTCATCCCAGCACTTTGGGAGACTGAGGCGAGTGGCTTGCTTGAGCTCACAGGTTCGAGAGACCAGCCCAGGCAGCTTGGCGAAACCTTGTCTCTACAATAAATCAAAAATTAACCGGGAGTGGTAGTACATGTCTGTAGTTCTGGCTACTTGGAAGGCTGAGGCGGAAGGATCGCCAGAGCCCAGCGGGTCGAGGCTGGGGAGGCCGTGAGCGTGCCACTGCACTCCAGCCTGGGCAGTGAAGTGAGACTCCAACCCAACAGCAACAACAACAACAAAAAGTTTTTAGTCACAGCTTAGGGATCACCACTTAGGCACCTGTACCTGGCCTCTTGAACTTGGGAGGTGCAGTAGAGAAAGCAACTAAATGACTTGGCTTATATAGCTTCTAGAAAATAGTTTCTGAAAACATTCCATTTGATATTCAATTACGTCTTAAGATGATGAGCTACTTTATCTTTTAAAGCTGTGCTGGCCAATCCAATAGCCACTAACCACACGTGGCCACTTAAATTATGTAAAAATTTAAATTCACTTCCTCAGTTACACTAGCCCCATCTCATGTCATATTGGTCCCATGTGACTGGTGGCTTCCTTATTGGACAAAACAGTCTAGAACATTTCCAGGACCACAGAAAATTCTATTAAATAACACCATTTTAGAGAGAAAAATTGCCCAAATATGGCATTTCTGGTATTGATATTTATGGTCTCTCCTTATTCATTTAATTAAATGTAATACTTTTGTCCTCTCCAAACTATTTTAAAATATCCTTTGCTACAAGGGTTCGTAGTTTTCTCTTGTTAGTTTTTTTCCTTTAAATGTTGTTACCTGTGCTTTGCTGTACTTCTTTCTGCCCCTGTTTGTGTCCTGGTGCCTGTTTGTTTCCCACAATTTTAGGTCTTCAAGGCAATATCTGTTGAGAAAACTGACTAGAGATATTGACTTCAAAATGACTTTTAGATGGTGAGACTGTGATTTTCCTTTTTTTTTTGGTGATTTCTAAAATTTGTACAACAAACCTGTATTACAGAAAAAGACTGGCAAATGTTGTTTTAAAATTATATATTAACTCTGTGAATATACTAAACACTACTGAATTGTACATTTCAGGGGGGGTGAACTTGATGAACTTTATATTGCAATAAAGCTGTAAAAAAGTTCCTATTTAGTGAACATCGACTGGATGAGGAAGTAGAGGACTTAAGTTCCACTCATTGCCTTCATTTCTGGTTCTAGAATTGCTTGTTGAGCAAAAACAATGAATGGGTAATGTTCTAGACCATTGTTTTCCTTGTGATTAAATAGTGAGGTATAGATGCTAAGATAAGGTTGATGGTGACAGATTTATTTAATATTTGTGCAGATCATTTTATTTTACTTTATTTTGTTTTTGAGTCAGAGTCTCCCTCTGTCACCCAGGCTGGAATACAGTGGCATGGCCACAGTCACTGCAGCCTTGACCTGCTGGGCTCAGGCAATCCTTCTGCCTCGGGCTTCCAGGTAGCTGGAACTACAGATGTACGCCACCATGCCCAGCTAAATTTTTGATTTATTGTAAAGATGAAGTCTCACCAAGTTGCCCAGGCTGATCTCGAACTCCTGGACTCAGGCAGTCCTCTCACTTCTGCCTCCCAAAGTGCTAGGATTATAGGTATGAGTTACTGGGCCCAGTAACAGATTCTTTTAGACTGTAGAGTTTTAAAGAAACACCAAAGGTTAGAGTGTAGTTCTTGGTTCCCCAGTTTTTCTGAACCTTGGATATTGTTCTTCCTCTTTTCTCTTGTGAGTAATGATCTCTGTCAACTCCCAGATAAACCTGGGCTTCATTTATCCTTTTAGCACTTTCAGCTTTTTAAATATAGAACTATACTAGGTAGTACTCACAGGTTATATTGGCAAAAACATTTTTTAAAACTGTGTGCATCTTAGAAATTGCACTGTAGGTAATTTGTTCTGTACGTTTTTTAGCTACCTGATCGAGCAGGGGTCTCCAACCCTTGGGTCATGGACCAATATCAGTCTGTGTCCTGTTAGGAACCTGCACAGCAGGAGGTGAGCTGTGGGTGAGCAAGCAAAGCTTTGTGTGTATTTGGAGCTACTCCCCATCGCTAACATTACTGCCTGAGCTCCACCTTCTGTCAGATCAGCAGCAGCATTAGATTTTCATAGGAGTGCGAACCCTATTGTGAACTGCACATGCGAGGGATCTAGGTTGCATGCTCCTTATGAGAATCCAATGCCTAATGATCTGAGGTGGTGATCTTTGTTCTGGGAAGCAGCTGCAAATACAAATTAACATTAGCAGTGAGGTTTGACTACACAGAGATTATAATAAATCCATTGCTTGCAGACTCATATCAAATAATAATTTCATAATAGTTATTATTTCATAATATATTACAGTCAGGCACAGTGGCTCATGCCTATAATCCCAGCACTTTGAGAGACTGAGGTGAGAGAATTGCCTGAGCCTGCACGTTCAAGAGCAGCCTTTGCAACTTGGCAAGACCTTATCTCCACAACAAATCAAAAAATTAGCTGGGCATGGTGGCACATGCCTGTAGCTCCAGCTACTTGGAAGGCTGAGGCAGAAGGATCGCCTGAACCCAGCAGGTAGGGGCTGTGATGGCCAGGAGCATACTACTGTCCTCCAGCCTGGGTGACAGAGTGAGACTCCAACTCAAAAAAAGAAACAAAAAAACCCCGAAAAACATAATATATTACAATGTAATAATAGAAATAAGTGCACAATAAATGTAATACACTTGAATTATCCCAAAACCATCCCCTATCCTTTGAAAAATTGTCTTCCACAATCCCGGTCCCTGATGCCAAAAGGTTGGTGACCACTGTGATAGAGGTACTGGTAGATATGAAAGGAGTGATGTTTTGAAGCCTGTTTGCCACTCCAGCACCTGGTCCTCTCTTTGCAGACTGTGTACTCTTCCACACGACAGTCTGCCTCTCAAAACCTTGTGAGCAGGATTTCCTCCAGGTAGCATTTTGAGTATAATTGGCATATTAATTGTCTCTGAGGAATTTTAGATTGTTTATTGTGCTTAGATACAGGAAAGTGTTTTTCTCTTTTCAGTTATTCTCCAAAACACTGTGTGTGGGTGTCTGTCCATCTTTGAGTTTCTTTTTTCCCTCTTTTTTCACAAGTGAGGTATTCTTTGTAGCAGTTTAAAAAAAAATAGTCTAGCACACACAAAGAAAGGGCTTAGGACACCACTTGTCATTTATTTACTCTCTTTTCACTAACTTTTTCCTGTTTTGTTCAGAAACACCAAATGGAGCCTGGTGCAGTGGCTCATGCCTATAATCCAGTACTTTGAGGGGCTGAGGTTGGAGGATTGCTTGAGCTCAGGAATTGGAGAGCAATGCCTGGACAACATAGCGAGACCTTGTCTCTACAAAAAATGGAAAAAAAAAATTAGCCGGACATGGTGGCACACACCTGTAGTCCCAGTTACTTGGGAGGCTGAGGCAGAAGGATTGCTTGAGCCCAGGAGGTTGAGGCTGTGGTGAGCTGTTGATTGTGCCACTATACTCCAGCCTGGGTGACAGAGTGAGATCCCAACTCAAAACCAAAACCAAATGGCTTCAGGGGTTAGGGAGCAGCTTTTTTCCTCCTGTTTCTCTGCTTTGTGATACCCCTCAAACACCTTGCATATAAACTGCAATCCTGTACATCCTCTACCACCCCCAGAAGGTAACCATTAGTAGCAGTTTAGAGTGGTGGGATTTTTTTTTTTTGTTTTCGAGTCCTTTGTGATACCCCTCAAACACCTTGCATATAAACTGCAATCCTGTACATCCTCTACCACTCCCAGAAGGTAACCATTAGTAGCAGTTTAGAGTGGTGGGATTTTTTTTTTTGTTTTCGAGTCCTGGTCTCACTGTGTCATCCAGGCTGGAATGCGGTGGCACCATCATGACTCACTGCAGCTCAACCTCCTGGGCTCAGGCAGTCCTCCCGCCTCAGCCTCCCAAGTAGCTGGGACTGCAGGCATGCACCACCATGCTCAGCTACTTTTTAAATTTTTTGTAGAGACAAGGTCCAGAACTCCTGGGCTCAAGCAGTACTCCTGCCTCAGCCTCCCAAAGTGTTGAGATTATAGGCATGAGCCACCATGCTGGCCTGGAGTGATATTTTGGAAATGAAAAGCAGCCGGACTCAGTGGCTCAGCCTGTAATCCTGCTTTTTGGAAGGCTGAGGTGAGTGGATTGCCTGAGCCCGAAAGTTCGAGACCCGCCTGGGCAACCTGGTGAGACCTCATCTCTACAATAAATCAAAAAAATTAGCCAGGCGTGGTAGCATGTGCCTGTAGTTCCAGCTACTTGGAAGGCAGAGGCGGAAGGATCGCCAGGTCCCAGCAGGTCTAGGCTGCAGTGGTCAGGAGCGTGCCACTGCACTCCAGTCTAGGCGACAGAGTGAAACTCCAACTCAAAAAAAAAAAAAAAAAAAGAAAGAAAAAGAAAATTAAAAGCAAGCCAAGCATGGTGCCTCATGCCTGTGGTCCCAGCTACTTAGGAGGCTGAGGCAGGAGCTTTGCTTGAGGCCAGGAGTTTGAGACCAGCCAGGGTAATGTAGCAAAACCCTGTCTCCACCAAAAAACCAAAACCAAAAAAAAATTAGCTGGGCATAGTGGCGCATACCTGTAGTTCCAGCTAATTGAGAGGCGGAGGCAGGAGGATCACTTGAGCCCAAGAGTTCCAGGTTACAGTGAGCTATGATCATGCCATTCACTCCAACCTGGGTGACAGAGCAAGACTCTGTCTCTAAAAAAACAAACAAACAGGCAACCCTTTTGGGTCCCCTCCCACTGTGGGAGCTTTTCTGTCTTCTCAATAAATGCTGCTTTCTAAAAAAAAAAGAAAAGAAAAAGAAAAAAAGCCGCATGGCGGTGGTTCACACCTGTAATCCTAACACTTTAGGAGCCTGAAGTGGGGGGATTGCCTGAGGTCAGTTTGAGACCAGCCTGGGCAACGAAGCAAGACCCTGTGTATACAAAGAATAGAAAAATTAGCTGGGTGTGGTAGTGCACACCTATAGTCCCAGCCACTCGAGAGGCTGAGGCAGGAGGTTGAGGCTGTGGTGAGCTGATTGTGCTACTGCATTTCCACCTGGGCAACAGAGTAAAACCCTGCCTCAAAAAAAAAAAAAGTAAAAGAAAATCAGATTATGTCACTCCCCCTCCATAATCTTCTAACTCATTAATTCTGCAAATGCTTATAGACCAGCTGGTATGTGCCACAAACAAAATCCTTGATCTCATGAAGTATACATTCTAGTGGGCAGAGATGAGAGACTCTCAAGTCGCTTTCCATCATGCTTGAAAAGAAACCCCTGGTCATTGCCTTACTAGACTCTGGTGTGGCCATGAACTCTTAGAGCTATGCTGCTGCCATGTTTTCTGGCTTTGACCCCGTCACCTACCTTGGGGAGGTGAATCTCCTCTTTCTCTGTAATTTACTTTGTAAATAAACTATATTTTCTCATCACTCTTGCTCTCAGTCTCCTCTCCTGCCGAGATTTGCCACTCTCTCACTCTTCTCTTTTCCAATCCTAGACTCTCTGTGGAGAGAAGGTGCTTGGCTAACTTCTGTGCAGTTCTTTGCATCTTTCTCACAGCACAGGATTGCGCGCAGACACCCACACCCCAGTGGACCTGACCTAACATTCTGGAAGCCCCCGCTGGGAGTGGTGACCTAACATGTTTTGGAGGTTCCACCGAGGCTTGCCTCTAAATAAGCTATATTTTCTAATCTTAAAAAAAAACAACAAAAAGAAAAGAAACCCCCTTTTGTGGGTCAGGAGAGATTTCACGATGTGACTTTGGCTTTACCTTCATTCATTCTCCCTCCTGTTTCTTGGCTTGGGCAGACTGGGCCTCGAAATGTCACCCCCACCTCAGGGCTTTTGCACTTCCTGTTCCCTCTACCTGGGATGTTCTTTCCTGGGATGGTTGCATCATTGTGACTGACTCTTGGGTAGCATTCAGGTCTCAGCTGTCCTGCCACCTTGGAAGGCTGTCCTAAGCTGTCCAGTCCATTCTGGGAGTTTATAAAGCTTTTTTACAACTATTCATCATTATCTGAAGTAATATTGCTCGTTTATTTAGTTACTTTATAGGTGCTCAATAAATGGATTTGTCAAGTCAGTGGCACTGGTTTTTCTATAGTGCCTATTTATTTGTAATGTTTATTGAATGACTATCTGTTATACACATTCCATTCTACAAATATTCATTGAATTTTTTTTTTTTTAAATTGGAGTCTTACTCTGTTGCCCAGCCTGGAGAATGCAGTCGCATGATCATGGCTCACTGCCCCCTCAGTTGATCCTTCTGCCTTAGCGTCCCTAGTAGCTGGGACTACAGGTGCAAGCCATCATGCCTAGCTAATTTAATTTTTTTAGAGAGGAGGTCTCACTATATTGCCTAGACTGGTCTCGAACTCCTGGGCTCAAGCAGTCCTCCTGCCTTGACCTCCCAAAGTGCTGGGATTATAGGTATGAGCCCCTATGCCTGGACTTACTGAATATTTCTATGTGCCAAGCACTGATCTAGGTGGTGGGAAAACAGCAGCAAGCAGGCTGGCAAAGTCCATTCTCTCTGAGAGTTCACCTTGTCGTGGGGGAGACAGATAATAACCAAATAACTAGGTCTGTAATAAATGGTCAGATAGCAAGTAGTGTCACGATGAAAAACAGGGTGGGGTGTCTGTCGGGGAAGGCCTTGGTGAGGTGATAATTGAGCTGATGCTTGAAAGACTGAATCTAATGCACTGAGCATTTACTGTGTGTCATGACACCGTCAGCAGCAGGTGCTGAGATCCCTTTTCTCTGAAGGGGAAGTCGAGGCCCAAAAAGGCTGAAGGCATTTTTGTAAGGCTATACAGTTTAGACGTGGGTGGAGTTGGGATTTGTCTCATGACTCATGATTGTCTGACTCCAGAGCGATTTCTCCATTCAAACGTGGTCCTCCAAGCCCTGTCTGCTTCTCACAGTTGACAAGTAATATGTCATTGTCAGTTGGAATTACAGAATGCTGCTCTGTGACCGTCATAGCCAGTGCGGGGCTGCATGTCATAGTTGCTGTGAGTGTGGGCTCTCCACACGTCAGCCCAGGTTGGAATCCTGACTCGACTCCTTACTATTTGAGTGATCCTGTACAAGTCATCTAACCTCTATAATGTTTCAGTTTTCTCATCTGTAAAATGGACATTATAATTGTTCCTATCTCATAGAGTTATCATGAGGATTAAATGAGATTAATACATGTTAATTGTATATGTGGCACACAGGAAGCACATAGTAAATATTAGCCATTTCTACTAATATTGCTGTCTTTCTTGCCAATCCAATTTCTGTCTCCTTTCTCCCCTCAGAAAGAAACCAAAAAACTCTTTATGATTTTAGAAGGTTAAACACCTCCCCCGAACTCACCAGTATATCTCTCTCTCTCTGGAGCATGACCTAGACCAGGAGATAAGCAAAAATGTTTCTTCCTCCCCCCTAAAACCATCCCAGCTTTGAATCTCATGTTCTCAGATTATACTGCCAGTTACCAGTTACTCTGTGCCTTGTATTCAGAGCCCATTCATTCATTCTTTTTTTTTTTTTTTTTTTTTTTTGTGGCTTAGGCTGGAGTGCAGTGGCATGATCGTGGTTCACTGCAGCCTCAACCCTCTGGGCTCAAGTGATCCTTCCGCCTCAGTCTCCTAAGTAGCTGGGATGCCAGGTGCACACCACCACACCACACCTAATTTTTTTATTTTGTAGAGATGAGGCCTTGCTATGTTGCCCAGGCTGGTTGTGAATTTCTGAGCTCAAACAGTCCTCCTGCTTCAGCCTCCCAAAATGCTGATATTACAGGTGTGAGCCACCACTCCCAGCCAGAGCCCATTCATTCTTAACATTTTCAGTTATCTGGGTCTTCAGCCCATGGAATATGAGAAACAAGAAGGGATAAAGAGGGCGTATTAATAGCAATAAGGGAAAACAAAAACAAAACTAAAAATCAAACATATGAGTTTAAAATAGTTATATGCCATGTACCAGTCTACACTTTTCATTAAGCCTTGAATTTCACCATTATGATTTGGACTCAAGGAAAGGTTAACCTGTGTTTTACAGATCCTAAATGAAGAACCAGAAATAAGTACATAAAATTGTAGATTTCCAGCCAAAATGGAAAAATAATGTCTTGACATTTATTAAAGGTGAAAATTAACACACACACAAAAATCTAGATTTTTTTCAGAAGAGGCCATACATGTATTATCAGGTTTCTCCTGTAAAGGTAGAATACAGTTTTTCTATAGTTTGAGACATAAAAAGGAAAACTATAGGAGATGAGAGAAAAATATCAACTACATTTAAATCCTCATTTTCATAGGAGCTCCTCAGTTTTTATTGGTGATAAACGACTAGTTGTAAACCGGTTTAGTTACTATTCTGGCTGCCAAACCAGAGCTAAAGAAGTCAGCAGGTAGAATAGGGAAGCTGTCAAATCAAGCTGGCTCAAAACAAAGTTGTGGTTTGCAGGCGGGGCCTGCACCATCTCTTCCGTTTGTATAAGCTGGCAGGATGTAGAAACAGGATCCTGACCCAGTCGCTGCTTCAGAGAACCAAAATATTTTGCTTTGACTTTCTAGTCTAATAAGCTTGGGGTTTGGCAGGATCTGTGCCTAGGGTGAACTCAAGACCCTGTGATGATTCCACCAAGGAAATCTGAACTATCACCCTAATTCTACAAAGAAAGCATATTTTTATTTTGATTACCTCTGAGAAAGTCACTTTCCCTCTGATATTTTAAGTGCAAATTTAAAAAGACATTTTTTTTTTTTTTTTTTTTTTACTTCGTTATGAAGAGAAACAAAATGTTTGAGCATCGCTATTCATAGAAATCATTACCTTCCCATCTTTGGGTAATGTCAGTGAAACTGTGACTATGATGGCATATTTGTCCTGTGGTAGACCTGGTTTATATTAGTCATAATTTATGTTGTCTTCACAGATAGGTTTTTGTTGAGTGCTTTTGCTTCTAGACAGTGCCACATGGCAGTCTATGTTTAAGCCTATTGTTTAATAAAACTGTCCCCTCAAAGTTAAAATGTGTAGAAAGTCATCCACAGCATTCTACCATCTCTTCCGTCACCATTTTTGCTGTAGATGAAAATGAATAAGCAATTCTGGAAGCCAAGGTCCTCTGGGAACATAAAAACTCTTTTGGCTATTAATGGATTTAATTGTATTTCCTCTCTGTCATCAAAATGTGCAATAAATTGTTTATGCCCTTGCCTTAATGGGGGGAACTGTTCATTAGACGTGTGTAATATCATTATCGCTTTGTTTTTATTACTTGTAGATCGTCCTATTTTTCCTTCTTTAAAAAAGCATACTAAAAGGAATAGTTGTAATTCTAAAATATTGCCCGTTAATCCCTTGGGTTGACTTTTCGCTCCATGAAGAAAAGGGAGGTATCATATCATTAGATATGCAGTTTGGGGCTGGAAGTGGTCCATGGTCTCCTATGTCTAAAATGTGGCATTTGATTAGTTTGGTGTGCTTTGGATTAGGCCAAGTGATATACTGACTTATGTTCCAGAAGCACCTAGTTCTAAGGTGGCTTCGCTGGTAAATGAATGCCATGTCTCACCGTGGTGAGGCTTCACTGTATTTAAGTCCATTTAAGAGAGCAGCTATAGAGGAATGGCCGTTTAGGATCATGGTTTTGTTTTTTGTTTGTCGTTAAGGTATTTCCTCCTATGATAAACATCTGGAGGAAAAAGTCAGCAAATTGCGTAATCTCTTTAAAACCATAAGCCAGAAACACTTTGGTGTTAAAGTGTGATTTCTTATTTGGCTTCACTTGCCACATGAGTTTGGATAAGTTTCTGTAACTCTTCCTCTACATATTGATTCCTCTACTTAGTCAAGAAATACTTATCGAGCTGACATTATAGGCCAGTCAGTGTTGTGGATACTGAGGAGAGAATGAACAAAACACAAATTCCAGCTTTCATGGAGCTTGCTTTCCGGGGACAGGGTGGGCAGCAGACAGTCAACAAAGGGGCGAGCAAACGATAGAGTATGTTGGATGGGCACAGTAAAGTAGGAAAGGAGGATGCGTGAGTCAGAGGGAGGAGAACATTTTAAACAAGGTGGTCTAGAAAGGCCTCAGGAAGCCAGTCAACCATGTGGAACACACATTCAAGCAAGCCGGATGAATTTTATGGGAGAGCCTTCCTAGTAGAGGGAACAGGAAGTACTGGTGGGTTCCAGGAACATCCAGCAGGCCAATGTGTCTGGAACCAAGTGAATGAGGGAGAGAGTAATAGATCAGAATCAGAGAAGTGGCCTGGTGCGGTGGTTCATGCCTGTCATCCCAGTCCTTTGGGAGGCTGAGGTGGGAGGATCACTTGAGGCCAGGAGTTCAAGACCAACCTAGGAAACATAGCTGAGACCCTGTCTATACAAAAACATTTTTTAAAAGAAAGAAAGGAAGAAAGAAAAGCCAGGTTAAGGGGACAGATTTTTTTTTTTTTTGAGTTGGAGTCTCACACTGTCACCCAGACGGGAGTGCAGTGGCCGCTCCCGGCCACCACAGTTTCGACCTGCTGGGCTCCGGCGATCCTTCCGCCTCAGCCTTCCAAGTAGCTGGAACTACAGGTGCGTGCTACCACGCCTGGCTTATTGTTTGATTTATTGTGGAGATGAAGTCTCGCCAAGTTGCCCAGGCGGGTCTCAAACCTGCGGGCTCAGGCAATCCACTCACCTCAGCCTTCCAAAGGCGCGGGATTACAGGCTGAGCCACTGAACCCGGCTTGGGGGCAGATCTCAATAAACCATTGTAGGACTCTAGCTTTGACCTTGAATGAGATGAGAAGCCATTGGGAGTTTGGAGCCAGGGAAGAGGCATGACTATGACTTCTACCCTAGAAGAACCACTGAGTACTGTGTGATCTGTAAAGAGGAATAGGTGTACGCAGGGAGTCCGGTCAGGAGGCTGCTGTGATGCTCTGGGTGGGAGCTGACGCTGGCCTGGACCAGGGTGGTGGAGGTGGAGGTGGTCAGATTTTGGATATGTTTTCAAGCCCAAATGATTTGCTTATGGATTGGATTTGAGGAATAGCAGGACAAAAGGATTCAAGGATTACTCCAACTTTCCTTAGTAACTTCTTTGTTTTCTTCTTCAATTTAAATTTTTAAATTTTTTGTTTTCTCTTTATTTTATTTTATTTTTATTTTCATTATTTATTTATTTATTTTTGAGTTGGAGTCTCATTCTGTTGCCCAGGCCAGAGTGCAGAGGCACGCTCACAGCCATCGCAGGCTCAACCTTCTGCCTCAGCCTTCCAAGTAACTGGAACTACAGGCATGAGCCACCATGCCTGGCTAATTTTTTTATTTATTGTGGAGACAGTGTCTCACCAAGTTGCCCGGGCTGGTCTCAAACCCATGGACTTAGGTAGTCCTCTTGCCTCTGCCTCCCAAAGTGCTGGGATTATAGCTGTGAGCCACCGTGTCCGGCATGCTTTCTTTTTAAATCGTTATTATCGCCATCTGTTTATCTTAGTGACTTTATATAGAATGAGATCCATGTAACAGAGTTCTTGAGGATATTTGTTTCCACTTTTGCCATTTATAATTAATTGGAAATAAGTTTCCTTGGGAATTTCCTGGGTGACAGAATGATCCATAGGTTGGCACCTGATAATGTTAAAAACCTGTATTAGTTCTTTTCATGCTTTAGGCCATGATGAGGCTGCTGGAGCAGCTGAGTCTCAATATCCCTAAATGTTCTGCTGTTGTGTTTGCTGTGTCTCGTATCTCCTCTGTGATCCTTATTTATCTGATGGTTTTCGAAGAGGGAGGGAAATCTATTGCAGAAGCCTATATCCTTTGTCACTAACCCAGTGAATTGAAAAGTCAAAAGCGTCTTTTTTTTTTTTTTTAAATGATGGGTTTGCTATAGCAGACAGCCTATCTGCACATCCTAGGAGCTGCTTTGTAAGGAGGAATCCTGCTGCAGGATGATCTAATTTGTGTAATCTTGAAGGTGGAGCTATTTTTGAAAGAGAACAGAAAAATAATGGAGCCCTTTGCTTGAGAATGTCAAACTGGATCTTACTGATTTAAAAGGAAAAGGACTCAGATCTTGTAGTTTGAACTCCTGTTTCCCTCTTGTTATGCTCACCATGTCTAGATCAAATTTATGATAGATATACTTAGGTAATTGTTCTTGAAAATGGCAGCTTGGTCCCTCCCTCCCTCCCTCCCTTCCTTCCTTCCCTCCTTCCCTCCTTCCACATTTTAGAGAAGTTCATTACTTAACTTGTGATTTGGATGAGATGAGTAGCGTAAAAGAAATTACTAAGTTTAGGAACTGGAATTCTCTTAACAGTTCTAACAGCGGACTGATGGTTTATAACTAGTTCTCAATCCTATCAGACCCTGTGATCTGTTTCTATCCCCAAATAAAGTACTCAGCTAATAAAACTTACCAACATGTCTACAAATTCTTAACTGTAATATAAAGGAAAAATAAAAAGAATGTTATTCGTAATAAGATATGTATTTCTGTATGTAGATTCTCAGAAGACAAATGTAAATACTCACAAGCACACTAGAAACTGTAGCCATCAGGTGTTTGCAGGTACACCTGGCTTTATCTTTGAATGACACCTATAGAGACTGATACGGGTGTATTGCATTGGTGACTCATATGTAGCAATGCCATTAGTGATAGAATTTTCTAAAATGGTGAGTAAATCTTTGTGAAGTTCAACACAAAACAAAGTACAATCTTTCCTCTATTTGCATAGTTGCATTCCTGGAAAATTCAGTGTATTAAGTAGTGAAAAATACTTATGGTTTTTCTGTAAAGTCTCTTTAGGTCTAGGCTGAGATCATTATAAACTGCTTTTTACTTATATTTATGTCTGGCAGGGCCAAAGGCAGATTTGTTATGAAGCTGATGAAGCTTAAACTACTGGGCCCTACATGTGCAAAAGCTGCTTCCGCAGCTCTGTACCTACTTTTTTAAAAAAACAAACCTTTTTATTGAAATGTCATGTAGGCTTAGAGAAGTATGCATATAATAACTACAGCTTGATGAGTTTTTATAAATTGAACATGCATAATCAGCGCCCACATGGAGAAACAGAACATTACCAACCCCCCAGAACATTACCATGCCCCCTCTAATTACTACCCCTCCCTCTCCACCAAAGATAATTGGTATCCTAACTTTTAACAGCATCAATTAGTTTTGCTTGCTTTTGTACTTCATACAGTGTATACATTTGTATCCAGCTTTTCTTCACATTATGTTTATGTGATTCATCCACATTGTTGCTTGTAGCTATAATGGATATATTCTTGTTGCTGTGGAGTGCTGCATTCCTTGGTGTGGATGTGATGCCATTTCTTTAACCATTTTGCTGCTGATGGCCACATGGGAGGATTCCAGTCTGGACTATTCTGAATGGTGCTTCTGTGGACATCCTTGCACGTGTGTGTGGTAGACCTGAGCACTCATTTTCTTGGGTGTACAACTCGGAGTGGAATTGCTGGATCAGGGGGGTGTATGGACAAGGGTATTCAACTGAGCAGTAGATGAAAGTTCCTGCTGCTCCAAATCTTCTTTTTCAAGGCAAAGATTGGGTCTGGGAGTAAAATGGTTTTTTCCTGTAGTTTTAATTTGCATTTCCCTGCTGGTAGTGAGTATCTATGTGTATGTTTAGTGGCCATTTGGATATTTTCTTTTATGAATTTCCTGTTCAGTTTGTTTGACCATTTTTCTATCTGGTTGTCTCTGTTTCTTATTTACTTTAAGGAGTTCTTTTTCTACAAATGTCTTCTTTGCTCTGTGGGTTGCCTTTTTACTCTTTTAATAGTGTCTTTTGATAAACATGAAGTCTTCGTTTTAATACAGTCAAATTTATCAATTTTTACTTTATGTTTAGTGCCTTTTATATCCTATTTAAGAAATCTTTGCCTACTTTAAGATCATGAAGATGTCCTCTAATATTTTCTTCTAAACGCTGTATTGTTTGTCTTTCACATTTAGAGTTGCAGTCCCTCTGAAATTGATATTTGTGTGTGGTGTGAGAGGTATGGGTATATTTCCCCTGATATGGATAATCAGTTAACTCTGCACCGTTTGTTTAAAAGGTCATCCTTTTTCCACTGTACTACATTGGCACCTTGATCATAAATCCCTTTCTTTCTTTTCTTTTTGTTCAAGACAGAGTCTTGCTCTATTGCCCAGGCTGGAGTACAGTGGCACAATCATAACTCACTGCAGCCTCCACCTCCTGGGCTCAAGTGATCCTCCCACCTTAGCCTCCTGAGTAGCTGGGATTACAGGTGTGCGCCACCATGCTCGGTTTAGGCTTTCTATTCTGTATTTGACTATCTTTGCATTAATGCCCCCATCTCAATGATTGTATCTTTATCCAAGACCTGTTACCTGGTGACATATGTCTTCCAGCTTTGTGCTTCTTCATAATTGCTTGAAGTAGCCTTTGTCCTTTGCATTTCCTTAGCAATTTTAGAATCAACTTTTCAGTTTCCTTAAAAAGTTTTTTGGAGGGAGGTCTTATTTAGGAGTGCATTGAATCTATGGATTAATTTGAAGAGAATTGAATTTTTTTTAAATTGAGTCTTTCCATTCATGGACATATGTCCCTCTGTCTATTTAGGTCTTCTTTAATTGGTTTTGCACTTTTTAGGATAGATGTGTTCTACATCTTTCTTTAGATGTATTCCTATGTATTTGGTATTTTTAAATCCTAGGGCTAATTTTGTAACTACAATTTTGTATGCTTTTTCTTATAGAGGACTCTAACTTTTATAAGCTGTAGGCCCTACAATACCCAGTTCTGTCCCTGGGCGGAATGTTTTCACTTACATTTGGAAATCATGTGGGAAGCTAGTCATTTCTTAATTGTGCAGGACTGAAGGTTCTTACAACTGTGGGTTGTAGGATGTCTGGCATTCTTTTTCTTCTGCTACTGATGTCAGTGAAGTTCTCAACCATTGTGACTATCTCAAAAGCATCCTAGAGGCACTGCACCCAGCTGGACTCACTTGTGGAAGACATTTCACTCTCTTTATTTTTTATTTTATTTTATTTTTTTGAGTTGGAGTCTCTGTCGCCCAGGCTGGAGTGCAGTGCCACACTCACGGCCACCACAGCCTCTACCTGCTGGGCTCAGGTGATCCTTCTGCTTCAGCCTTTCAAGTAGCTAGAACTATAGGCGTGCGCCACCACGCCCAGCTAGTTTTTTGATTTTATTGTAGAGACGAAGTCTCGCCATGTTGCCCAGGCTGGTCTTGAACCTGTAGGCTCAGGTGGTCCTCTAGCCTCCCCCTTCTAAAGTGCTGGAACTGTGCCCAGCAACATTTCACTCTCTTTAGAGTTGTGATAGTCCCTAAATGGAAGTGTGCTTAAATGTCAAGTGTGTGTGACTTTTTGCTTTTTTGTTTTAAGAAGCGACTTACACCAATAGTTTCAAATAGTACCATTTATAATCTAGACTTTAAAAATTAGCAAATGGTTAATCTTCATAGACTCCTGTTTGCAGGTTTATGGGAAGAGTGTATTGAACACTGGACTTAAAGCCAGAAGAATTAAATCCTTCCTTTAACAATTAAAAACTCTGTGATTTGGGATTAGTAACCTTTTGAACCCCAATCTTCTTATCAAAATGGGAAGAAATGTTAAAAACTGTCTAGGCCAGGCACAGTGACTTATGCCTATAATCCCCACACTTTGGGAGGGTGAGGTGGGAGAATTGCTTGAGCCCAGGAGTTGAGACCAGCAACATAGTGAGATCTTATCTCTACAAAAATAATTTTAAAAATTACTGGGCGTAGTGGTGTGCACCCGTAGTCTTAGCTACTCGGGAGGATGATTTGAGGGGGGAGTTTTAAACCCGGAATTGGAGGCTGTGGTGAGCTATGACTGCCACTGTACCCCAGCCTCAGTGACAGAGTGAGACCCCAACTCAAAAACAGACAGACAAGCAAACCTGTCTAACTGACAACTCAGAGTTGTTGGGAAGAACAGATGAAAAACAACTTGTAAATGCTTTGTAAGTCTTAAGAGTACTATAGAAATGCCACTGGTGTAAATGCATGTATTTACTAACTGTTCTTTGTATAATTGCTAAGATGAAACCTAAATAGTCTGAATCTGCCCCTTTAAACCTGATTCTTTGAGCATGGACACTGTAGCCATAACTTACTCAAGAAAAGTAGCATCTGTTTTCTGTAAGTGTGTACTGTATAGGAAGGCAACAAAAGCACTGGCCTGTTGGGATTTCTGTGTCTTAGTTCTGGCTCTGTAAATGAAAGTAGACACTCACTCCATCTCCTTCATTGTCTTACTGCTTAGAAATGCTTTGAGGATGAAGATACCATCTCTAAGCAGTTTTCTGTTCCTTAGTGAAAGGTATCATAGGGATATAGGTGATATATTGTTATAGTTTCTTTCTTAGTAAGTCATTGTTTATCCTTTCTCCTGCTGATGGACTTACGGGTTGTTTGCAGCTTTTTGCTTTTATGAATAAAATGACTATAAACATTCCTGTACAAGTGTCTTTATGGACATGCATTTTCATTTCTTTGAGGCAGGTATGTAGGCGTGAAATGGCATGGAATGGTGGATCTTAGAGTGGGGTATGTTTAACTTTGTAGGAAACCGACATTTTTCCAAAAGTGGTTGTATCAGTTTACATTCCAACTAACTGTGGCTGAAAGATTCTAAGGCAGCCCCTGTGATCCCTGTCTCCTGGCATTTATGCCTTAGTATAATCTTGTCCCCTTGGGTGTGGGTGGGACCTATGACTTGCTCCTTACTAATAGAATATGGCAAAGGTGACAGAAGGTACATGGTCATATGAACATTATCGTGTTACATCAGATGGTAAGGCCTGTCTTGGGAGGAGACTCCCTTACTGGCTTTGGAGAAGCTAGTTGCCATGTTGTGAGCTGCCTGTAGAGAGGGCCCTGGGCAAGGAGCTCCGAGCACCTTCAGACCCACAGGCCAGCAAGAAGCTGTGGCCCTCAGTCCAGCAGCCCACAGGGACCTGGATGTTGTCATCAACCATGTGAGCCTGGAGACAGATCATACCCCAATGAAGGACATCCTGTCTCCTGCAACCATAGTCTCAGCTGACACCTCAATTGCAGCCTTACAAAGGACCTAGCTAGGCTGTGCCTGGGTATTTGACCCACAGAAGCTGTGAGATAATAAACATGTATTGTTTTAAGCTGCTGATAAATTTTGGCTGATATTGGTATGCAACAATAGATAGCTAATACTAGCAATGAACAAAAGTTCCTGTTGCTCTACATTTCCACCAATATTTAGCTGTCAAAAATTTTAGCCATGTTAATAGATATGAAATGGTAACTCCTTGAAGCTTTAATTTGCATTTCCCTAATGACTAGTGAAATTGAATACTTGCTGATTGGCCATTTAGATGTCTTCTTTTTTATGAAGTTATATCTTCAAGTCTTTTTCCTGGTTTAAAAATTGGAACCAGGTATAAGTGTTACATGCCTGTCGTCCCAGTTACTTAGAAGGCCGAGTTGGGAGGCTCTCTGGAGCCAAGGAGTTTGAGGCCAGCCTGGGCAACATAGTGAGACCTTGTCTCAAAAAACAAAATGAAAACTATTTTTTGGAACCAAACTTTTCAAAAGAAAAAAAAGTGCTCTGATTCTAATTTATTTGTAGGAGTTCTTTATATATTACAGATCAAGTATTTTATTACATATATATGTGTATATATATGAGTGTGTCTTGTGTGCTTGTGTATGTATCTGATAGATACTATTTTCTTCCAGTCTGAGATTGGGAGGAACTTCCACATCCCTCTCACTTCACCAATTTCCAAACTGTTTACATTTTACTGCATTTACTCTCTTATACTATTTCTCTCTCTTAGTTTTTTTTTTAACTATTTGAGACTCAGTTATGCACATGATACCCCATTACCCCTAACTATATCAGTGTTTATTTCCCCTAAAGGCACTCCTAAATGGCCACTATGTAGCCCTCTAAGCCAGGTCATTCACAGTGATAAACCCTATTGTCCAATCCACAGAGCCCATTCTCGTGTTGCCAGCTGCTTCAGCAATGTCTCATTTCTGTTTTGTCCCAGGATTCCATCCAGGGGCTTGCATTGCACTCATTGTTGTATCTCTTTATGTCCTCCACTCAGGGGTGATCCCTTGGTCTTTTCCTGTCATTTTTTTCTCAACCATTTAACCATTTGATGTTCTGGAGGATGATCTACAAGATGGACCCCTTAATATTTCCTCATGACCAGACTCAGGTCATGATTTCTTGACAAAAAAATACGCAAAAAATGATTGTAATATGCTCAGCACGTCACCTCAAGGGGCATGTTATATTAGCCACCCCTGTTACTTCTCAAGTTGACCCTGGGCACCTGGGGGTGTTGGAGTCTGCCAGGTGTCTCTGTTTTTCTCCCCTGTATGTCATTGTTTTTTCCTTCATAACTGATGAGTATTTTATGTGGAGACAGTTTGAGATGATGCCAACATCCTGTTTCTCTTCAGACTTCAATCAGTTACCACTATGTGGTTACAAAATGATGATTTTTTTTGTTTGTTTTTTTGTTTTCCTTATTCCTTCTATGTGTATAATTGGCCTTCCATTTTATGAGGATAAATTTTCCTTTCTCCTTCCTTCCAGGATGGATTCATGGACTCATAATCTGTCCCCTGGGTTGTAATTTGTTAGCATTATTATTTATTTTGATGCTCAAATTACTCTGGATCTGGCAAGTGGAGCCCTTCAAACGGTCTTCCTTTTACATGTTCTTATCCTTCTTTGAACACTTCTTAATTTTCTAGAATGACAAGGTGTTCCAGGCTCATCTTATATTTTTCCTGCCCAGGCTCTGGAATGAGCTCTTTCTTCAAAGAGTCTTGGGCCTTCTAGTGGAGAATGATATTTAGAAACCAATGTCTGGGAGTTTGTTGTGCTCATTGCTATGGGATGTCATCGCTTCTAGTTACTCTCAGCAGACAGAGCCAGGAAATATGAGTATGTATCCAGGATTACCCTACCCCCACATATACACTCATCTCTTTCTGTGTTTCTATATATATCTTAAATACCATGTGTTCAGACAGATATCTTTAATTCTTTTTAAAAAATTTTTAGTTTTAAAGATGTGGGGTACAATTCAGCGTTAGGAATATAAATGTTCATTATGCAAGTACCCTTGTTGATGAGTTGTGTCCCTCCCCTCCCCTGGCAATTTCCTGCTACTGCCAATCCTGCCCCAATTTTTTTTTTGGGAGGTGGGAGTTGGAGTCTCACTCTGTCGCCCAGGCTGGAGTGCAATGGCACACTCATGGCCACCGCAGCCTTGACCTGCTGGGCTCAGGCGATCCTTCTGCCTCAGCCTTTCAAGTAGCCAGAACTACAGGTGCACACCACGACACCCAACTTATTTTTTTTTTTAATTTATTGTAGAGATGAGGTCTTGCCAAGTTGCCCAGGCTGGTCTTGAACCTCTGAGCTCAGGCAATCCTCTCACTTCGGCCTCCCAAAGTGCTGGGATTATAGGCTTGAGCCACCGCACCCAGCCTCCACCCCGATATCTTTAATTATGATATAACACTTTAGGGTTCTCTCCAACCTTGCCCTTTTCCGTGTTTGTAAGTGCCTTTTCCAAGAGGGAGAAATTTGGCTTTCGGTATCCTCAATATATTTACTTATTTGCTCATTGTAACTGGCCTTCCAACTCCCTGGCTTTTTCCTCTCAATACCACATCTGCACTCACCCCTACACCCGTACCCCAGCATCCTGTGTCTTTAAGCACCAGCAGGTAGAAACAGGAAAATTGACAAGTGTCAACTTCCCAACAATGACTTCTAAGACAATAGAGGTGGCAAGTAAGAAGCAATCCAGATTACTCTGCAAAATCAAATAGTGCTTATTTCATCATCTGCTGTCATGTAAAAATGCCACTCCAAAAGTTATCCCTTAAAATAAGGGCAGTATTATTTTGCATACAAACTGTAATTTGGGCAAAGATCAGCAATAATAGTCAACTCTTTCTGCTCCACTCAGGTGGGGAGCTCCAAGTGGGGGTATTGGGGGGAAGCTGGAATTATCTGTAGGCTAACTCTCCCACATGATGTCTGGTGCCCAATGCTAGCTGTTGGCTGGGATCTCTGCTAGGGCTGTGGCTGGAACACCTGTAGGTAGCCTTTCCATGTGACTGTTTGGCTTCCTCACAGCATGGTATCTGGGTTCCAAGGGCAAGCGTCACAAGAAAGAGTGAGCCAGTGGGAGACTTACTGCCTTTCCTCACCTAGTCCGGGAAGTCACACAGCATCATTTCTACTGCATTCTACTGGTTAGAAGCAAGTCACTAAGGCCAGCCACATTCAGGAGGTTTCCCCCTTTCATGAGAGGACTGTCAAAGAATTTGTATACGTGTTTTAAAGCTGGCACAGGCCAGGCACATTGACTCACGCCGGTAATCCCAGCACTTTGGGAGGCGGAGACGAGAGGATTGCCTGAGCCCAGGGGTTTGAGACCAGCCTGGGAAACTTGGTGACACCTTGTCTCTACAATTAATAATTTAAAAAATTAGTCAGGCGTAGTGCCACATGCCTGTGGTTGCAGCTACTTGGAAGGCTGAGGTGGAAGGATCACCTGAGCCCAGCAGGTCAACACTGTGGTGGCCGGGGACATGCCACTGCACTCCAGCCTGGGCAACAGAGTGAGACTCCAACTCAAACAAACAAACAAAAAAACTGGCACAGAATTTTAAAATAAAAAAAAAAAATTAATGGAAGATTCATTTGTATAATTGGATTTGTTGTGTACTTTTAGTTCATTTTGTTTAAATATTTAACAACATTTTAATCTACTACATAGATACATAAGAGGGATTGTGTGTGTCTTTATTTTAGTCAAATATGATTTGTGTTCTCTTGTGCTTGCCTCAGTCTCCCCTTTCTCTTTGCAGCATCTTGCTACCAGGTAACTCATGTATGCATCCTTCCATATTTTTCTCCATTCTTATATAATAGAGAAATGTGGATTGGGAATATTGTTTTAAAAATGGAATCACATTAAAACTAATTTTTGTATCTTTTCTGAGTATCTTGTAGAAATCTCTGTAAGTCAAGAGGTTTTGTTCTAATTTTTTCTTTTTAGCGACTGCACGTATTTTGTTTACTGATTTAGTTATTTGATCATGAATAGATAGGAGACTGGACACAGAGAACCGGTATAGAGAGGGCAGACTTCAAAGAAAGGGTAGTTAGGACTGAGAGAGAGCAAGGGCAACTAGATACTCCAGGGGTCTTCTATCTGGTGGGCCATAGAAGGAGACAGACCAGTTGGAAACATGGTGTGGGGAGGAGTGTTTTAGTTGGGAAATGAGTGCTTTTTGCGTGCCTTATAGTTACTTACCATGCAGTTGAAGACTCAGGACCAGGGCATGATTCCAAGGACAGGACTGAAGCTGGTAGACACAGTTATGAGGGAGGTGGTCCCTGGAGGGAGAGCTGTCTTGCTCAGCGTTATGTGCTGTAAGTGGTAGACCCAGAAAATGACTGAGATGAGCCGGGCTCAGTGGCGCAGCCTGTAATCCCGCGCCTTTGGGAGGCTGAGGTGAGTGGATTGCCTGAGCCTGCGGGTTCAAGACCCGCCTGGGCAGTGAGACCACATCTCTACAATAAATCAAAAAATCAGTCGGCCGTGGTAACGCATGCCTGTAATTCCGGCTACTCGGAAGGCTGAGGCGGAAGGATCGCTGGAGCCCAGCAGGTCGAGGCTGCGGTGGCCTGGAGCTGCCACTGCACTCCAGTCTGGGCAACAGAGTGAGACTCCAACTCAAAAAAAAAAAAAAAAAAAGACTGAGATGTCTTCATTCCAGACCAGGGTTCTGTGTATTTACACTTGGTGCATTAAGTTCTGTTCTTTAAAAAGCTGTTCATTTTTCAGAAGCAGAGTTCTTGTTTTCACTTTATATAATGTGGGTCAAGGGAACCTTTTGCTAAATATAGCAATGTGAATTTGCTAGCTTTTCTGAGGCACTTAAGACATTTAAAATTCGAAACCAGACCTGCCTGATGGGAACTTCCTTGATCTCGTCTTCAAATCAAACCAGCCTCAGCTGCGTGTGGTAATTAGCACCACTGAATGGCTGGAAGAGAATTTCCTTTTTTTCTCCTTGTGTGTTCGAGACAGGATGCGCATTACAGCCAAGTAATGGATGCCTGATGAATAGGACAGATGTGTGATTCTGACTGAAACTCTTGGGCTAGACCAGCCCTGATATCCGCTGATTCCACTGGGTTTATGTTTATTATGATTAAAAATGCTGGTGAGGCTGGACGTGGTGGCTCACGCCTGTAATCCCAACACTAGCCAGACCCGGTGGCTCAGCCTGTAATCCCATGCTTTGGGAGGCTGAGTTGAGTTGATTGCCTGAGCCCGCGGGTTCGAGACCCGCCTGGGCAACTAGGTGAGACCTCATCTCTACAATAAATCAAAGTTAGCCGGGCGTGATAGCGCGCGCCTGTAGTTCCAGCCACTTGGAAGGCGGAGGCGGAAGGATCGCCAGAGCCCAGCAGGTCGAGGCTGCGGTGGCCGGGGCAGCCACTGCACTCCAGTCTGGGCGACAGAGTGA
>NW_007248974.1:208138-218944 GCF_000164805.1 Carlito syrichta
TGGAGTCTCACTCTGTCACCGAGACTGGAGTGCAGTGGCCACTCCCAGCCACTGCAGCCTTGGCCTTCTGGGCTCTGGCGATCCTTTCACCTCAGCTTTCCAAGTAGCTGGAACTACAGGTGTGCGCTACCATGCCCAGTTAATTTTTTGATTTACTGTAGAGACAAGGTCTCGCCAAGTTGCCTAGGTGGGTCTCGAACCCGCGGGCTCAGGCAGTCTACTCACCTTAGCCTCCCAAAGCGCGGGATTACAGGCTGAGCCACTGAGCCTGACTGAGCTGGAATTTACGAAGAGAAGATTTTAATAGATGATGAATGGGAGGAAGGGAATTGAGATTAAAGGAACAGCATATGCAAAATCAGGGCAAGTATACAAGTGAAAGGTAATAAAAGTATGATTTAGGGCTGTGGCAATGGGTGTGGAAAGGAAATTACAAGTGTGAGTCATGACAGTTAATGGAATTTTCCAGTTGAGGATGGCATGTGTATCTTCCTTCTGTTTCTGGTTAATAGTGCTTAAGTGGTCATTTTGAATCGTGTAGAACAGGGTTGACAAACTGTGACTTGCAAACCAAATCCTCCTCTCAGCCTGTGTTTGTAAATAAAGTTTTATTGAAACATAACCACACCTATGCATTTATGCATTGTATATGCTTTCACCCTACAACTGCAGAGGTGAGTAGTTGCAACAGAGACCCTATGATAGAGCTCAAAATATATACTATCTGGTCCTTGGTAGAAAAAGTTTGCCAACCCCTGATCTAGAAGAAACTGGACCCTGGGTTTAATGCTGTCAAAGGAGCTATGTAGGGTGTATGGATTAGAAACAACCATAGCCTTGTGATATATAGGAAGCAGAAGCTTTGGGGGTTTTTTTGTTTGTTTGTTTTTGAGTTGGAGTCTCACTCTGTCTCCCAGACTGGAGTGCAGTGGCTGCTCCCGGCCACCGCAGCCTCGACCTGCTGGGCTCCGGCAATCCTTCCGCCTCAACTTTCCGAGTAGCTGGAATTACAGGTGTGCGCTACCACACCCGGCTAATTTTTTGATTTTATTGTAGAGATGAGGTCTTGCCTGCCCAGGCGGGTCTCAAACCCACAGGCTCGGGCAATCCACTCACCTCAGCCTCCCAAAGACACGGGATTACAGGCTGAGCCACCGAGCCTGGCTAGCTTTGGGTTTTGTTTTTCTCTATCATTCACTCTATAGCCTGAGAAGATAAGTCTAAGAGTTTCTCTGCCTGTTAGATTGTTATTTTTTTTCTTTTTTTTTTTTTTGGAGTTGGTGTCTCACTCTGTTGCCCAGACTGGAGTGCAGTGGCCGCTCCCGGCCACCGCAGCCTCGACCTGCTGGGCTCCAGCATCCTTCCGCCTCAGCCTTCCAAGTAGCTGGAACTACAGGCGCACGCTACCACGCCCGGCTAATTTTCTGATTTATTGTAGAGATGAGGTCTTGCTGCCCAGGCGGGTCTCGAACCCGCGGGCTCAGGCCATCCACTCACCTCAGCCTCCCAAAGGCGCGGGATTACAGGCTGAGCCACCAAGCCCGGCTTAGATTGTTATTTGATTGTATCATGTGTGTTGTCTTTTTCCCCCACAAGAATGTAAGCTCCTTGAAGTTTGGAGTTTTTGCGTCTTTCTTTCACTACTCTAATCAGCAGTGTCTGGATCAATGCCAGATACTTAGTAGGCATTCAGTAAGTAACTATTGGACAAATAAGAGAATACTGTAGTCTTTTTTTCTCCTCTTCTGCATTACACACATTTGGAGCTTCTTAGGGGAGCAGCATGATATATTTGTAGGTGGCAATGATGCTGTTACATAAATCACTTCGTAATTTTCTCCCAACAAAGTTCAGAAAATTGTTTCATCATTACAAGGGACTATTAAACAGGAGTTAAAATTAGTAATGATGAGAACTGTAGAGATGTGAAGAAATGTTTATGATGGGTCAAAATCTTATTCACACTGCCTCTCTAAAATATATATGAATATGAACAAAGACTGGAAGAGAATGTGAAAATGAAATCATTATTTTAAGGCAATGGAGTTCTTGGTGGTTTTTCTCTCTGGAATTTTCGGTATACTATTGCTTACTCATCTTTTCAGTAATGATTTTAAATAGATATAAATTTCCCATACCTCTCCCTGCACTGTGTCCAGGAATATATATAACCTTTAGTGTGGATCACAAGTAACACAATAAGCAGAAATAAGAGATTGTATTGATTCAACTTAAAGCCCAAGGGTCTAAAAAAGAAAAGAACAACAACTAAGAGGTTGTATTGACTCTCAGCACTGGAAAGGTGGATGAGCATTATGGATAGGTGTTCACTTTATGCTGCTCCTACGATACACTTCTCAGGAGGGTTTGCTTCTAAGCATCTTTGGTTGGAGCCTGGTTTGGATTTATAAGCCTACATTTAGAGAAAAGCCTTTTTATTGGACATGGCACCTGAATAGGTGTGGTGGAAAGGTGTGGTCTGGGCTTGAATGCCTTAGCTTTGGGTTTTCTCAGAGGAGCATTCTTCCCTTCCTCTTATTCTGCCTGGCTGTTCCACAGTACCATGTAAAGGTAGCATTTTCTAGTGGATGCTGTCATTTGAAGTAGTCATTTGGTTTTCTTCCCATTTCACATTCAGCCTGCCTTTAAAAATGTGGATACGTCTTTTCTTCTTATCTCTGTTTCTCCATGTGCAAAATTGTGACTCTTTATTTATTTTTATTTTTTTCTGAGTCAGGATCTCACTCTGTTGCCCAGGCTGGAGTGCAGAGGCATGATCACAGCTCACTGCAGCCTTGACTTCCTGGACTCAGATGGTCCTCTTCCCTCAGCTTCCCAACTAGCTGTTACCACAGGTTCACACTACCACACCTGGCTTTTCTTTTTTTTTTTTTTTTCCTTCGTGGAAGTGAGGTCTTGCTATGTTGCCCAAAATGAGGTCTTGCCGTGTTGCCCAAGTTGGTCTCAAACTTCTGGCCTCAAGCAATCCTCCCACCTTGGCCTCCCAAAGTGCTGAGATTACAGGCATGAACCATTGTGCCTGGCCTAAACTGTGGTTGTTTATTCATCTCCCAAAGATATGGTGAGTTTGCAGTCCTTTTAGTTAAGTAGGTCTTTGTGTTTTTTCTACCAAACTACAGTTCCAGGATGTATATACTTGGTGTTCAAGCCCGAGGCTTCACTTGCGCGTTCTTGCCAGGGGCTGGAATTCTACAGCACAAAACAAAGTTCAGAAAGATTTCACAGCTTCAGAAGCCTGCTCCTTTCGGGAATATTGCCTCCTAGCTTTAGCAAATAGGAAGTTGATGAAGTACCTGTTCTCATTTAATTCAAAGTAAAACCCATATTCCTCTTTCCAGAGGTCTACAAGAGCCTATGTGAAATGACTCCATGTCCACCCCCTTGCCCCTGCTTGACCATCTGCTGTCTCCCCTTAGGTCATTCCATTATAGTCTCAGGGGCCTCTTTGCTCTTCCCTCAAAATGTCAGTCCTGATCTGCCTAGGTCTTTGCAGTGCCTTTGCTGGGTAGAGACATGGTTCTTTCTCGCCCATCCTTAAAGTGTTTGCTTGTGTCACCTTCCCAGTATGATCTTCCTAAGCTGCCCTCCCATCACTTCATTCCTGCCTCACCTTCTTCAGAGCACTTGTCAGCTTCTAGCGTACTAGGTAATTTCCTTCTACATTATGTTGGTTGTTTACTGTCTCCCTCCCTCTATCCAGAATGGAAGCTCCATGGGGCCAGAATTTTTGCTGGTTTTGTTCACTGTTGTATCCTCAGTGGTTAGATTAGGGTCAAATGCATACTAAGTGCTTAGTAAATATTTGGTGAGTGAATGAAATGGCTGGGACACTGAGTTTCACCTCTGCTTAGAATTTTCTTACTTTAAGCAATTGTCACCACTGTACCACATTGACTCCAGAGAGGTTCTCTTCCCCCTTTAATGAACAAGGACAGAAACATTTTCTCTTGATTCTTCCTTGGCATGACTGAGATAGACAGGAGAGTTCAAGGGAATGTTTTGAGTATGAGAACAGTCTAGAGGTCGGGACAAAGAAGGCAACTTGTGTTAAAACAGTCTCGCTTGTTGTGTATGATACTTCGATCTGCTGTAACTACCAGCTCAGTCTCTTATCTTGTACGCCCTATCCTAATCTTCCCACTTATTATGAGAAATCTAATTCTAGCTTCAAAGGACTGTTACTGACCTTGCCTTGATGTTCTGCATGTGTCACCATCCCTGTAATGTGCTGCTAATCAGCTTCCTCCTATACACCTTGACAGCTGTCAACAAAACCAAGGGAACACCCATTTTCGAGATTGAGCATTGTGTTCATTTGCTTGGGCTGCCATAACAAAGCACCACAGAGTGGGTGGCTTAAACAACAGACATTTATTTTCTCACACTGGAGACTGGAAGTCTAAATCAAGGCGCCAGAAGGGCTGGTTTCTCATGAGGCCTCTCTTCTTGGCTTGCAGAGGGCTGCCTTCTTGTTATGTCCTCAAACGGCCTTTCCTCTGTGCACACACAGGGAGACAGGGAGAGAGGGAAAGAGAGAGCACACACACAGGCTCTGGAGTCCCTTTCTTTAATGAGGACACCAGTCCAATCAGATTAGGGCCCTGCCTTTATGATGTCATTTAGCCACAATTACATCCTTAAGGCACTGTCTCCAAATACAGCCACATGGGGATTAGGGCTTTAACCTATAATCCCCGCACTTTGGGAGACCAAGGCAGGAGGATTGCTTGAGTCCAGGAGTTTGAGACTAGTGTGGCAACGTAGCAAGACCATGTCTCTTAAAAGAAGCACACACAGGAATTTTAGGGGCTACAATTTAGTTCATAACAGGTATTACCTCTTTGACTGGAACAAACAACCTTATGCTTCAGATGAGATATCCCACACGGGTGGTATGGCTTTCTTTCACTTTTAAAGATAGTATTTATTGAAAACAAATGATGTGCCAGTCTCCATGCCAGTCACAGGGGATAGCCTGTACCCTCTATTAGTAGAGGAGTCATAGCTAAACAATTACAGAGAAGAGTGATGAGCACTGTGGGATGTGTGTAGGTGTCTGGGAAAGTTTCATTGAGAAGGCTGCTGTGTTCTTGTAAGTCTGTCAATAAATCTATCCATTGTGCCACACAATAGCATACGAGTCATATCATCATCATCATCATCACCATCGTCTGCGTGCATAATAGCAAGAATGTAGCTCCTTCAGACTCTCACCTAAGGTTTCTTCCTTCATCTTCACCTTGTTTTAGTTCTTCAGCTATGGTTACTCCAGCCCCTCCCCCCACATGTATTCTCCTCTGTGTGTGTGTGTGTGTTTGGTTTTTGGGGTTTTTTTGAGTTGGAGTCTCTCTGTGGCCCAGACTGGAGTGCAGCGGCATGATCATGACCATCATGGCTCATGGCAGCGTCAACCTCCTGGGCTCAGTGATCCTTCCACCTCAGCATCCCCGAGTAGCTGGGACTACAGATGTGCACCACCATACCCAGCTAATTTTTTGATTTGTTGTAGAGATGAGATCTTGTCAAGTTGTCCAGGCTGGTCTTGAACCCCTGGGCTCAGGCAGTCCTCTTGCCTCCTCCTCCCAGAGTGCTGGGATTACAGGTGTGAGCCATTGTGCTTGGCCTCCATATAGTCTACTGTGTTGTTTCAATAGCCAGTGACTTTTCATACATTGATTATGAAGAGAAAATGGATTTTGATTTTTTTTTCTGACTTGTTTTTCTTAATAAGTTGAGCTGAACCTTGAGCTCTGTCTCCTCATCTCCTAACTTTCTGCAAAGGCAATTCCTGGTGTTAAGTGGAAGCTGTTCCTGTTACAGCCTACTGTTTGCCATTAATAAATGATAAGGGAAGTTGTCAGCCAGCATTAACACTCTGTTTATGAAGCTGCAATTACTGATGCAGCATTTTCTGAAGTTCTTCCAATGTAAACAGCACAAGTGATTCAATAAGTTATGGCTCTAGAGAATTCTTTATACAGTAAGCCAACTTTTCTTTTTCCTCCTCAGGGGAATGCACATAGCATTAAGTTAAGTATGTCTTGGTTGCCATTCGCTTTAAAGTGCTCTAGTTTCCCTGCCTATGCTCAGACATGTTTATGAGAGTATAATCTATTTCTCTCAAAGATGGAGACCCAGACACTTTACTGCAGACTTAAAAATCATTAAACACTTTGAAAGTATGAGAAGAATAGTAACTTCAGTTACCCAGAGATGTTCGAATGAGACGTTCAAGTTAGAACCCTTGGAGCTAGCCTGGTTGTATTTGAACATTAGAATCCTCCCCTAAGGCAAATAGCGATTATAATCTGGAGGCTCCCAGCTCTGTTGTCAGCTTGCCTCTAATGCTGAGGCTCTTTATCAGTCCCTGTTGATTTGCCTGATAAGGATGTTCTGTAGGTGATCAGTGGGTGCTTTTACTGTTCAAACAGTAACTAACTGTTAAATATCTTTAGAATATTTGGCCTACCACACGTGTCAGTACAACTCCCATTAACTGGATGAAAATAGACTTTGAGAGCTCATGACCTCCAGCTACCTTCGGGATCCTGTTTAAAACACTCTTCCCTTCCACTCTGGAGGCTGAGGCAGGAGATTGCTTGCACCCAGAATTTCAAGACCAGTCTGGACTGCACAGTTGAGACCCTGTCTCAAAAACAAAAAGCAAACAGAAAAACACTCTCCCCTTGGCTGTCAGCTCTAATTTAGCTATTTCCCCATCCAGACCTTTAGGCAAGGCCCAGTGCAAGGAGCATGGGGTTTAGAGATGCAGACCAGGCAGACACCATGCCATCTCAACCAAGGTGTATGACTTGTGTTTCCTTATCTGTAAAATGGAGATAATAATCATACCACACAGCTCCATGCAGAGGCATCAATGAGGTGATGGTATAGAGATCCAGTAAGACCATCAGCATTGTGATGCAAGTGCTTGTGTTGTGCTTTTGTGAACTGATGGATCTGAGTAGTCATTTCTCCCAAGAACATCTACAAATGGCTGAAGACAAGCACACGAAAAGATGCTCAACATCATTTACCGTTAGGGAAATGCAAATCAAGACCACAGTGAGATGCCACTTCACACCCATTAGGTTGGCTGCAATCAAGACATCAGATAAAAACAAGTGTTGGTGGGAATGTAAAGCGAGGCAGCTGATTTGGGAAACAAATATGTCAGTCCCTCAAAAGATTTAAGAGATTCTAACCCTAAGACCCAGCAATTTCACTCTAGGTATATGCCTAAGAGAAATGAAAACATATGTACACACAAAAAACATGTACACACACAGAAATGAAAACATATGTACACACATACGTGATTGTTCATAGCAGCATTATTCATAACAGCTAAAAAGTGGAAACAACTCAAATGTCCGTCATCTGATGGGTGGATGAATAAAAGGTGATCTATCTGTACAGCAAATGAAGGACTAATACATGCTGCGACATGGATGAACCTTGAAAACATTATGCTAAGTGAAAGAAGCCAAACACGTATTGTATGATTCTATTTGTATGAAATGTCCAGAACAGGCAAATCCATAGAGACAGAAAGCAGATTAACAGTTGCCAGGAGTGGGGTTGAGATTCAGGGGAAATGGAGAATGACTGCTAATGGGTACAGGGTTTCTCTTTGGGATGATGAAAATGTGCTAAAACAGGATTGTGGTGATGGTTGCACAACTCTGTGAATACCCTAAAAATGATTGACTTGTATACTTAAGTGGATGAATTGAATGGCATGTGAATTACATCTCAATGAAGTTGCTTTTGAAAAAAAGAACTGACGGCTGAGAGTTGACAGTGAGTTCTTAGTAAATGTTATTCTCTTCCTCTTCACATTGGTTTACCTTCTTTCTTTAACTATTCCCCCTCAAATAAAAGCACAAAAGCTACAAAAGCCTTTCCGTTTCTCTCTATCAATCTTCTTCAGCCCAAATTTTAGTGCTTACCTGACCAATCTTACCAACCACGTTTTGCATTTTACTTTATTTTTAGAGACAAGGTCTTGCTCTGTTGCCCAGATTGAAGTGCAGCAGCATGATCACAGCTCATTGCAGTCCTGAACTCCTGGGTTCAAGTGATCCTCCCCGCTCAACCTCCTGAGTAGCTAGACGACAGGCACACATCACCATATTCTTTCTTTTTTTTTTTTTCTCAACCAGAATGGGCTTTCCCAAGTCTGGTCAGCATTTCGAGGGAGCCACTGCTTGGGCCAGCACGACTTTATAGCTTTCTTTTAAACAGACCTTTATCCAGGGTAGTTGGGAAACAACTACATCTTGCCAGCAGTCTGTGTAGGGGAACTGGTCAGGGTGGCCTGGATCCCCAATCTTACTAACACCTGAACACCTTACTAACTAGTTCTTTGTCTAGTGATCCCTCAGAGGGCCAGACCACCCCAAATGACAGCCAGTCTACTTCATAGAGTGTCTGAAGCCTTTTGGGAGTCAACTTAATACCATAATTCCTTGAATATCCCTTTTTGAAATTCTTTACCATGTACTCTAGAGGAGTAAGCTTGCTCTGTTTTCCACCCATTTTCACCCACTAAAAGACGACAATCACACAAGACAGGAAGGAATGGTGGAGGCAGTAAGAAGGGATGGACACACTTTGTCTGTTTCCAGCTGTACTCCTTGCAGAAATATTTCAAACACCTCTTTGCAATTGGCGGGTTGGTATAAACCCCCAACCTGGACCAGCCCTATTACAGGACTGGGGCCACCTTCAGCTGTATGAGGTCACCTCTACCTTAGAGCAGGACTCAACACTCACTTCAGCCCTTTGACTGGGTCAGAGCCCTTCTGCTGTCTGTCTTGTTCATGCACACTCACACAACTCCAGACCACCACCCAACGCCTTGGAGTCTATGGTTTCATCTCAGGACAGTGTTTCCTTCCACTGCCTCTAACCTTTTCCTTCAGGTTTGAGACTACTAGTGGACTCTGGCAGTTCATTGGGCTCCCCTTCTGTCTCTTAAGGACAGGTCTACCAAATTGAGCCCAAGTTCTTACCAATCTGATGGGTGGCGCTCCCCTGACTGAATACTGGGCCCTATGGGTTCCGTTGTGCTTCTGAGGTCCTTACCCCAACATGCCGGGAGGGCTAGTCCCCTACATATCAGTCTGCTGGTACTAGATGAGATCACCTCCTCCGGTGTCCCAGGGGTTGTACCTTGGTGACAAGGGAGATGGAAACACTGTCTCCACCTCTCAATTCCTGGCCAATGCAATAGAAATGTAGTGGGAATCTTCACAGAGAGAGACAGGACGCCAAGGTTACTTTGCCAGGAAACAGCAAAGTATTTATTCGTGCTGGCACTGGCTCAGCGGATTTGCATCCAAAGGCTGAGCCACCATATTCTTCTATTTAATCCCTATAGTATCCCTGTGAGGGTCATTGCCTTCACAGCTAATAAGCAGCAAAAGTAGAATTTGAACCTAGGTCTGTGTGACTCAGAAGTCCATATTCTTAACCATTGTGCTACTCTTTTTGTAACCACCATAACTATTGCCACAATGGACTGGTCTGCATGTTAAATATTTGCTGATTAATTATTGGGTATTCTGATGCTTTACCAACTTTTTTCCTGAAATACTCCAAGAGACAGATGAACATGTGTGATTAGGGGCCTTGTAATATAGTCCCAAGATTGCCTGCTGCAATCACAAAATTTCTTTGAAATCTTGTTTAATCTTGAAAAATTGTATAAATTCAACAGTTTACTCTGTATGTGTGTATTCAAATGTAAAATTCATATCTCCTTACCAAGCCTCCCCAACTCTAAGTAAAATTGGTCTTGGAGCCACGTGACCTGGTGTAATCCTGGTACACTGCTAGACGTGTATAGATACATATATATATATATACACACACACACACACAGTCAGGCATTGTTGAATGATGGGGACTTGTTCCAAGAAATGCATCATTGGATTTTGTCATCGTGTGAAAATCATAGAGTGTACTTACACAAGCCTGCCCAGCTATTTTTAAAAAATTATTTATTGTAGAGATGAGTTCTCAATAAGTTGCCCAGGCTAATCTTGAACCTATGGGCTCAGGCAGACCTCTCACCTCAGCCTCCCAAAGTGCTGGGATCATAGGCATGTGCCACTGCGCCCAGCCAGATTCTTCTTTTTTATACTTACCACTTCTTTTTTTTTTATTAAACATACTTTTTATTTTAAAATTGTAGGGTACAGTTAAGGGTTAGGCATACAAATATGCATCATTCAGGCACCCTTGTTCATAAGGGGTGTCTCCCCGTCCCCAGACAGATATTGACTATTGTTAATCTCACCTCCCTTCCCCTCTCTACCCCCCCATAGTTTCCCACCACTGTCAATCCTTTTCTTATAGTATGATAGATGTTCAAGGTCCACTATATGAGTGAGAACATGTGATACTCAGATCTTTGTTTCTGTGAGAGATCACTCAGTATTATAGACTCTAGTTCCATCCAGTTTTCTGCAAAATTCATGATTTTGTTCTTTTTTATTGCTGCATAGTATTCCATCGTGTATATGTACCACATTTTTTTAATCCAGTCCTCTTTTGATGGACAGCGTGGTTGGTTCCAGGTTCTTGCTATTGTGAACAATGCTGTGATAAACATACATGTGCAGGTATTTTTTTTATAGAGTAATTTGAGTTCTTCAGGGTATATTCCCAGTAGGAGGATTGCAGGATCATATGGGAGGTTGATATTTAGAGCTTTTAG
The DNA here is from genome assembly GCF_000164805.1 of Carlito syrichta. Classification (NCBI taxonomy): domain Eukaryota; kingdom Metazoa; phylum Chordata; class Mammalia; order Primates; family Tarsiidae; genus Carlito; species Carlito syrichta. The sequence goes on from NW_007248974.1 coordinate 218,886, forward strand.
GAATTGCCACACTGCTTTCCACAGAAGTTGCACTAGTTTGCACTCCCACCAACAGTGTA
>NW_007248975.1:0-1119 GCF_000164805.1 Carlito syrichta
TCGGATCACAAGGCTGAGCCCCCAAGCCTGGCTGCAATCCGTCATTGAAAATTAACCAGAATGCCTGGGACGGCAGATCATGCCTGTAATTCCAGCAATCTGGGAGGTCGAGGTGGGAGGATGGTTGGAGTTCAGGAGCCCAAGGCCAGCCCAGGCCACGCAGGGAGACCCATGTCTCTGCACCCATCCAAACGGGGTCTGGTATCGAGGTGCCCATCATCCCAGCCACACCAAAGACTGAGGGAGGTGGATCACCAGAGCCTGCGATATCGAGGCTGGCGGTGAATGCCAGTCGTGCCTTGGGTCCCAGACTGGTCCACAGAGCCAGACCCTGTCACCAAAAACACCAGAATCATACACAGATTCTCAACTGCATGTGGTGTTTTCACAGATCATCTGGCTTTAGTGTCTGGAAAAATGGGATTGGGGGAAGAAATGTCTCCAGGAGAGGGCTGAGTCCCTGGACTTTCTTGGTGGAAGGTCCTCATTGCCGAGTCAACTGGCCAGCCAGCCTGGGGCACATTTCTCACCTCAGAGAGGAGGGCCAGCAGGAACCTGGGCAGGCAGCATTGGGAACTCCCACACCAAAGAAGGGGCAGGCATTGGGAGGAATTGGGGCTGGATGATGCTGAGCTTGGGATACCCTCACATGTGGGGTTGACGGGGGGAAGGACTGAGACCAGAAGGTTTGCAGGAGAATGGATTTCTTTCTTTCTTTCTTCCTTTCTTTCTTTTCTTTCCTCAGCAGGCTGCTCTCAAACCGCCCAACTCTGGCCATATTTTTGTTTGGGGCATCCCAAACTGCTGTGATCACAGGCTTTCCATTTGGTTGACATCCTGCTCTTCCTGCCTGGTCTTGAACTCTGGGCTGGAGGCAATCCTCCTGCCGACGCCTGCCCTCACCCAAGGTTTTTGGGCTTTTGCTTGGGGTCAAGGTGGAGGCTTGCTATGGTGTCCAGCATGGTCTCAAGTTCCTGGGCTACGGCCATCTTCCCATCTCTGCCTCCCTGAGTGCTGAGGTGACAGGCATGAGTCGTCCTGCAGTACCTGCTCCCTCTAAGTTTTTAGATTCCCCGCCTCCCTTTCCCAGGACAACCCCTGAGAGGAGGGAGTGGGTCC
>NW_007248975.1:2220-6562 GCF_000164805.1 Carlito syrichta
CTTCTGTCACACACCTTTGGCCACACACCCCAGAAGGCCAGACTCCACCCTCCACACTCGTGCACCACAGAACAGACATGTATGAGCTCACGGAACAGACAACCGCGAGCTAGGGTGTTCATTGGGCACAGAGCTATCAAGACGGGGAGGCAACGCCATGACCAGTCCAGGTTCTGGTCACCCTGTCTGCAACCTATGGGTGGGTGGAGGGCCCCTTCCTCTCCAGATCACTCCATCATGTCCTGCCCACGTGGACCTTCCCTGTGGAGCCTAGGATTCCCATTGTGACGCACGTGGGAGGCATCTTTGTTGTCCCCTGAGTCTCTGTCAGGCAGGATGGGGCATAGCAGCACAATCGTGACTCTTGGTGCCTCCAAGCAGGACTCAGGTGGTTCTACCACCTTGGTCCCCGAGCAGTCAGGAACCGGTGCCCATCAAGCCTGACTCAATTTTGGGGAACACTCACTGAGATGAGGTTTGGCCATGTTGTCTGAGCTGGTCTCATATCCCTGGACTCAGGCAGGAGCTAATGGCCATGAGCCACGGTGCCCAACCTGGACTCGCATGTTCTGTCGGCGGGTGTGATGAAAAGGAGCACCCTGGAATGGAGGCCACAACATCCCATGTAACAGGGACTGCCATTGCCACCACGCAGGACTCCAGTGTTTGCATTCTGGGGAGCAATGAGGTTTTGCTACGTGACCCAGGCTGGTCTCAAACCCCCAGGTGCCAGTGGTCCCATGCCTTGGCCTCCCAAAGTCACAGTCAGATTGTCTGCTGATTCACCATCTTTCAGAAACTCTAGATTCAAGACTGGGGCTTCCTTCCAAAATAATCTCTGTCTGTTCATGATGATGACAACTCCATATAAAAATGGATGCGCCTCTTTTATCCCCTTTTTTCCATTTTATCTTTGAGTTGGAGCCTCACTCTGTCACCCAGGCTGGAGGGTAATGGCTCACTCTGGGCCACTGTAGCCTCGGCCCACCGGGCTCCATCAAGTCTTTACCTAGCATTCCAAGGTGCCAGAATGTCAGGCGTGTGCCATCATGCCCAGATCATTTGGGATGGAGGGTAAAGACGAGGTCTCATTGAAGTGCCTGGGTGGATCTTGGCCTGTGGGGTAGGGCCAGCCACTGGCCTCGACCTCTCAAAGTGTGAGGATGATGAGGCTGAACCCAGTCTTGATCCTTCATCAAAAATGAATGAGAAGTCATGGCGCAGCTGCCCATGCCTAAAGTCCCAGTGCTCTAGGTGTCAGAGGTGGGAGGATGGTTGGAGCCCAGAAACCCAAGGGCAGCCTGGGCCATGCAAGGTGACCTCATCTCTGCACCCATCCAAACAGGGAGTCTGGAGTCTAGGGGGCCGTCATCCCAGGCACTCCAGAGGTTGAGGCAGGAGGATCAAGGGAGCCTGCGATGTCGAGGCTGGTGGTGAATGACAGTCATTTCCGCGGGTCCCAGTCAGGGCCACAGAGCTAGACCCTGTCTCCAAAAACTTCAGAATCATACACAGATTCTCAACTGCACGTGGTGTGTTCACAGGGAGACTTTCTTTAGATTCAGGAAAAATGGGATTGTGGGGGAAGAAATGTGCCTGGATGAGGGACGTGTCCCTGGGCTTTCTTTCGGAAGGTCCTCATTGCTGGCTAGGAGGGTCTGCCAGCCTGTGGCACATTTCTCACCTCAGAGAAGAGATCCAGCAGGAACTCATCCAGGGGGAATCTGTAACTCCTGCACCAGTGTGGGGTCAGTCATTTTGGTGTGGTTGGAGCTGGAGGGTGTCGAGTAGGGGGACAGTCACATGTGGGGGAGTTGAGTGAGGAAGGAATGAGGGCAAAAGATTTTCAATAAATGGATTTCTTTCTTTCTTTCTTTCCTTCTATCTGGTCTTTCTTTCCTCACTAGGTTGCCCAGGTTGCTCTCAAATTGCCCGACTTGGGCCAACCTCTTGGCCAAGGCCTCCAAAATTGCTGCGATCACAGGCTTTCCATTTGGGCATCATCCTGATTTTCTTGCCGAGTCTTGAACTCTGGGCCGGAGGCAATCCTCCCGCAAGACCTGCCCTCACCTATGGTTTTCTGGATTTTGCTTGGGGTCAAGGTTGGGTTTTGCTATGGAATCCAGCCTGGTCTCAAGCTACCAGGCTCTGGCATCTTCCTGTTTCGGCCTCCCCAGTGCCGAGGAGACATTCCTGTATTGCCTGGTGCTCCTGCCCCCCATAGGTTTGAGAGATGCACTCCCTTTCCCCGAGGCTCTCCCTGGGAAGAATTAGTGGGTCCAACCTAGGGAAAGAGGTGAGTGAAGGGGTGGGCACCCCAGCAGAGACAAGTGGCTGCACCAGGTACACACACCAGGGAGGGCTCAGCAGGTGACTTCAGTCACCCACTCCCGGGGTTCCGGGACTTTGCAAGGGATTGGTGCCAGTGGTGGAGTCCCGAGAGGGATGTGGAGGCCAGGTGCCTGGGCTCATGCCTGTCATCCCAGCTCTCTTGGAGGCCAAGGAGACAGGATGGCCTGAGTCCTCAGGTTGGAGATCAGCCTGGGCACTTTGGCAAGATTTCATCTCTACAAGAAGTCAAAAAAACGTGCCAAGCATGGTGGCAGATGCCTGTCGTTCTGGCCACTTGGGAGGCTATGGTGGGAGAATTGCTAGGTCCCAGTCAGTGGAGACTGCAGTGGCCAAGAGTGGGCACTTGTGCTCAGGGCATGGCAACAGAGCAGGACTCCAACTCACAATACGAATATCAGCCACCATCACAACCACAGGCCAGGCTCCGAGCTCAGCCCCGCCTCCCGGCCCTTTGGAGGCCCAGGCAAGTGGACGGCCTATGCCTGCTGGCTTGACACCAGCCCGGGACATGGGGATAGACCTCGTCTTGGTTATCAAAAATAAATCCAAAGATTTGCCAGGTGTGGCGATGCAGCCCTGTGGTTCCAGCCATTTGGGAGGCCAAGGTAGGAGGATTGCCTGAGGACAGCAGGTGGAGTCTGTGGTGGCTGTGAGCATGACCTTGTACTCCTGCCTGGGAGAATGAGTGAGATTCCTACTCCTAAAAATAAAAATCACCACCACCACCCCTGACATCCAGTGCAAGAAGTCACCCTCAGGGATGGGAAAGGAAAAGGCACTTTCTAGATTGTCATTCATGGGAGATTTCAAAGGTGGCCACTGGGCACATTCATCCCATGCTTTTGGCCACACACCCCATAAGTCCTACCTCCACCCTCCACACTCTTGCCCAGTGGCAAATAAGCATGTGAGCGCACAAAACAGATGGCCCCAAGCTAAGGTGTATATCAGGCATGGAGCAATCAAAATGGTCCGGCAACACCATGGCCAGCCAGGCTCTGGTCGCCCTGTCTGCCACCTTCGGGTAGGGGTAGGGCCCCTTCCTCTCCTGATCACTCCATCATCCCCCACCCATGCATAGCTTTACCTGGAGAGCCATGGACATCTGTCATGATGCCTGCGGGATGCCAGCCCAGGAACCTTGGAGAGACTTTGTCTCTACAAGAAGCCAAAAAAATGAGCCGGGCATTGTGGCACATGTTTGTCTTTCTGACCACTCAGAAGGCCACAGCAGAAGGATGACTGGAGGATAGCTGGTGGAGGACACAGTGGCTGAGAGTTGGCCCCTGTGCTACGTCCTGGCTGACGGAGTAGGACTCCGACTCAGAATAGTAATAACAACCACCACCACAACCACAAACACAGACTGGGTTCAGGGGATCAACCTGGCAGCCCAGGCTTTGGAGGCTCAGGCCAGTGGATGACATAAGCCTACCTGTTCGACACCAGACTGGGACACAGGGTGAGACCTTGTGTCGGCCATCAAAAATAAAATGAAAAATTAATCGGATGTGGTTGCGCAGGCTGGTGGTTTCAGTCACTTGGGGAGCCAGGTGGGAGGATCGCCTGAGCCCAGCAGGTGAAGTCTGTGGTGGCCATTTGCGATCCCCTGTGCTCTGCCCTGTCAACAGAGTGGAATTCTGACTTCAAATAATAATAATCACCACCACCACCACCACCACTATCCCTGCCAACCAGCCTGAGGATTCACCCTCAGGGATGGGAGAGGAAAAGACACTTTCCAATTTGTCATTTGTGGGGGGTTTTAAACGTGCCCACCAGGCATGTCTGTCCTGCACATTTGGCCAGAAGGACCGCCTCCATCATCCAGACTGGTGCCCCACAGGAAAGAAGTGTGTGAGCTCAAGAAACAAACAACCCCAAGCTAGAACAGCCATCAGGCACAGAGTGATCAAGGAGGTTCAGCACAGCTGCGGGTATTACAGGTTCTGGTCAACCTGCCTGCCACCTTCAGGAGTAATGAGGGCCC
>NW_007248976.1:0-5460 GCF_000164805.1 Carlito syrichta
CAAACAGGATTCTGGGGAAAGGAAGTCCTCATATGCAGATATTACATGGCCTCTCAGTAAAGAAGAATAAGGAATCTGTGATATACTAGTCCACAATCCTAAAAATTCTCAGGGTGTCTTGCTGCGGTATATACAAGAATCAAGGCTTCGAGCTCGTCTCATGTTTCAAAGATATTTGTCTTGTGCGTATTATGAATCTGTCATTTCAAGACTCCAGCAACATTCTGGTTCTCTTGAGAGTTGTAATCGGGTATCTGGTAGTACAAATCCCTTAAGTTCCTCGGGACAATTAAGGCCACATTCCCGGAAAAAAAGTGTCATATTGCCGTATTTGGAGATAACTTTGGTTAAGATGAACTTGGTAATCCTTAAATTTCCGTTTTTACTTTATTTGTAGAGGGGCCGAGGGTTTTGCTTTTGTCAAATATTTAGTACGAATTATTAAAATGTAACCAGCATCAATGGGATCCACGTTCCTGGGAAACATCTGGCTATCTGCATTTTTGTACACAGAGTTTTGGAATCCACATGGACAGGGAAATTCAGGGCATCTTGCTGAGAACTGAAAGGGAATTCGGTTCTTGGAGTTCTCAATCGCCTAAATCTACAAAGTCTCTTAATAAGGTTTAATTAGCAATCTGGGCTTATAAGTCACCACATTTTTAGTGTGTCTTTTGAAAAGGTACCAGGAATCATGGGTTCCAATTCCTCAAGAACTTTATCAGAGTCATTCTCTTGATATCCAAGCAAGTGGAATTCTGGGTCACCAGGAAATATCTTGGTGTCTTGCTGAGAATGAAGCAGGAATTTCAGTAATGGGTGTCCTCATATACAGAACACTACACGAACTGTTGCTACGGAAGAATGAGGAATCTTGTTTACACGGGGCCTCAATCCAAAAAACCTACAGACCGTCTTGCTAAGAGATAACCACCATTCAGTTTTTTGGAGTAGGAATCTGGATAATGGGTGTCCTCACATACAGGAAACTGCCCTGTTTAATGCTAAAGGAGAATAAGGAATCTGGTTTACACGTGTCCTCCATCACAATAAAACTTCAGGGTTTCTTGCTAAGGGCTAAACACGAATTTGGGTTTTTGAAGCATAAACTAGGGAAATGAAATACTCATATACAGGCAAATGCACTGACTTTTCCTAAGAAAGAATCAGGAATGTGGGTGACATGTTTTCTCAATCTCCAAAAATGTATACGGCATCTTCCTAAAATCTAAACAAGAATCAAGCTTTTGATGCATCTAGCTGTGAACAGGAGTACCCATATACAGGTAAGTGCATGGCTGTTGCTAAAAATAAGGAATATGGGTTATACGAGTCCTCAGTCCTGAAAATCTACAGGGCATCTTGCTGACGGCTAAAGAAGAATCAGGGATTCTAGATATGAATGTGGGTAATGGCAATCCTCATATACAGGAAACTACATGGCCTCTTGGTAGTAAAAGATAAGAAATCTGTTTTCCACGGTTCCTATCTCAAAAAATCTACCTGACTTCTTACTAAGGGCTAAACAAGAATCACGGTTTCGAAAAAATCTTGGAAATGAATACCTTATTTACAGGCAACTACATGACTTTTGCTAAGTAAAAAAGGGAATCTGATTTACACGAGTCCTCAGTCCCAAACCTCTATAGAGCATCTTGGAATGTGCTAAATAGGAATCAGAGTTTTGACGCAGGATGTATCTAATGAGAGTACTATAATACAGGAAAATACACAGCCCTTGTCAAGGAAGAGAAAGTATTGGCGTTATAACTGTCCACAGTCCTAAGAATGAACAGGCCATTTGCTGTTGCCTAAACAATAATCAGGGTTCAGAGCAGGAACATAGTTAATAGAAGTACTCATATACAGAATCTTCACGATCACTAACTAAGGAGAAAAAAGAAACCCGTTTTACATGGTTCCTCCATCCCAACATCGACTTGACCTCTTGCTAATAGCAAAACACGAATCAGGGTTTCCAAACAGGATTCTGGGAAAAGGGAGTCCTCATATACATGACATTACATGGACCCTCGCTAAGGAAGAATAAGGAATCTGTGATACACTAGTCCACATTCCGAAAAATTCTCAGGGTGTCTTGCTGTGGTATAAACAAGAATCAAAGCTTCGAGCTCGTCTCATGTTTTGGAGATATTTGGCTTGTGGGTATTAAGAATCAGTCATTTCAGGACTCCAGCAACATTCTGGTCCTCTTGAGAATTATAATCGGGTATCTGGTAGTATATTCCCTTAATTTCCTCGGGACAATAAAGGCCAGGTTCCCAGAAAAAAAGGTATGATTTTCCCGTATTTGGATATAATTTTGATCTTAACATGAACTTGGTATTCCTTAAATTTCCGTTTGTACTTTATTTGTAGAGGGGCCAAGGGTTTTGCAGTTGCCAAATATTTAGTATGAATTATTAAAATGTAACCAGGATTCATGGAATACAGGTCCCTAGGAAATATCTGGGCATCTGTATTTTTGTATACAGAGTTTCGGAATCCACATGGACAGGAAAATCAGGGCATCTTGCTGAGAACGGAAAGGGAATCCGGTTCATGGATTTCTCAATCGCCTAAATCTACAAGGTCTCTTGATAAGGTTTAATCAGCAATCTCGGCTTCTATCTCGCCACATTTTTAGTGTGTCTTTGGAAACGGGACCAGAAATCTTGGGTTCCAATTCCTCAAGAACTTTATGTTAGTCTTTCTGTTGATATCCAAGGAACTGTAATTCTAGGTCACCAGGAAATATCTTGGCGTCTTGCTGAGAGGAAGCAGGAATTTAAGTATTGGGAGTCCTCATATACAGAACACTACAAGACCTGTTACTATGGAAGAACAAAGAATCTTGCTTACACGAGTCCCCCATGACAAAAACCTACAGAGTGTCTTGTTAAGAGATAATCACCATTCAGGTTTTGGGAGTAGGAATCTGGATAATAGGAGTCCTCATATACAGGAAACTGCACTGTCTATTGCTAAAGGAGAATAAGGAATATGGTTTAGACGTGTCCTCCATCCCTAAAAAAACTTCAGGGTGTCTTGCTAAGGGTTAAACACGAATTTGGGTTTTTGAAGCATAAACTAGCAAAATGAAATCCTCATATACAGGCAACTGCACTGACTTTTCCTAAGAAAGAAGAAGGAATATGGGTGACATATTTTCTCAATCCCCAAAAAGGTACACTGCGTCTTCCTAAGATCTAAGCAAGAATCAATCTTTCTACGCCACTATCTGTGAACAGGAGTAGAAATATACAGGCAACTGCACGGCTGTTGCTAAAAATAAAGAATCTGGGTTATACGAGTCCTCATTCCTGGAAATCTACAGGGCATCTTGCTGACGGGTTAAAAGAATCAGGGATCCGAGGCATGAATGTGGGTAATAGAAATCCTCATATACAGGAATTACATGGCCTCTTGCTAAGAAAAAAGAAGAAATCTGTTTACCACAGCTCCTCTATCAAAAAATCTACATGGCGCCTTACTAATGTCTGAACAAGAATCAGGGTTTCGAAACAGGTATCAAGGGAAAGAGATTCCTCACATACAGGACACTACACAGCCTCCAACTAAATACGAATAAAGAATCATTGTTGTACGCGGCCTAAATCCAAAAAATTCCCAGGGTGTCTGGTATTGGACAAACAAGAAACAGACCTTCGATCTCCCCAAATATTTCTGAGCAATTTAGCATGCGGAGATTATGAATCAGTCATTTCAGGACTCCAGCAACATTCTGGTCCTCTTAAAAGTTGTAAACGGGTATTGGGCACTCCTAGTTCGTTAGGTTCTGGGGAACAACTAAGGCCAGATTCCAGGACAAAAAGAATCTTTTGCCATATTTAGATGTAACTCTGGTCTTAAGGTGAACCATGTAATCCTTCCCCTTCCGTGTCTCTTTTTTTTTTTGAAAGGGGACAAGGGTTTTGCAGTTGCCAAATGTTTAGTACGTATTTTTAAAGGTAACCAGGAATCAGGAAATCCACGTCCCTATGAACTTCTGGGCATCTGTCTTTTGATATACTGAGTTGGGAATCCACATCAACAGGAAAATTCAGGGCATCTTACTGAGAACGAAATGGAAATCCGGTTGTAAGTGTTCTCATTTTCCGGAATCTACCTGGCCCCTTTATAAGGTGTAATCAGCAATCTGGGCATCTGGGTCCACACATTTTCAGAGCTACTTGCTCTGTGGATATGCTAAATCTGTCATTACAAATCCTCAGGAAATTTCTGGTCCTCTTATTAGCTGTAATCAAGGTTCTGTCACAACACATCCTTTTGTTTCCTAGGAACATCTACGACCATAATCATATTACACAGAATCAAAGTTATATTGGTACAAAATTCCTCGATTCAGGTGACCTCAAAGTACAGAAAATTCATGGCGGTGGGAAGGTAGGAAATGGGATTTTGGATTTGGAAGATCCCACAAATTGGGGAGGTTTTGTGAAGGGGAACCAGGAATCTTAGATTCCAGATCCCAAAGAACATTATGGACGTCTTTCTCTTGATATCCAAAAAACTGGAATTCTCTTTCACCAGGAACTGTCTCGGCATCCTGCAGAGTGAAGCAGGAAACTGGGTAATGGAGGTCGTCATAAACAGGAAACTACGCGTCATATTGCTAAGGAAGTATAAGGAATCTTCCTTATATGAGTTCTCAATCCCAAAAACTACAGGCAGTCTTCCTAGCAGGTAACCAGGAATCAGGTTACTGAAGTAGAATTCTGGGTAATGGGAGTCCTCTCATACTGGAAACTTAACTGCCTATTGCTAAGTAAGAATAAGGAATCTGCATTACTCGTGTACTCAATCCCCAAAAAAACTTCAGGTCGACTTGCTATGGGCTAAACACGAATCATGGTGTTTTCGAGCATGAATCTGGGAAATGGAGTCCTTATTTACAGGCAACTGCATGATCTTTTGCTAAGAAAGATTAAGGAATCTGGGTTACACAAGTCCTCAATCCCAAAAATCTACAGAGCATCTTGGAAAGTGCTAAAAAGGATCAGAGTTTCGAAGCAGAATGTATCGAATGAGAGTCCTAATATACAGGAATGTCACCCCCTTGCCATGGAAGAAAAAGAATCGGGGTTATAGCAGTCCTAATTCCTAAATATCAACAGGCCATCTGCTGTGAGCTAAGCAATAATCAGGGTGTAGAAGCTGGAACATAGGTAATAGCAGTCCTCATATACAGAATCTACACGATCTCTATTAAGGAGAAATAAGAAACCTGTTTTAAACGGTTCCTCCATCACAATATCTACATAACATCTTGCTAATGGCAAAACAAGAATCAACATTTCCAAATAGGATTCTGGGAAAAGGGAGTCCTCATATACAGGACATTACACAGCCCCTTGTCAAGGAGGAAAAAGAATCGGGGTTATAGCAGTCTTCAGTCCTTAAAATCAACAGGACATCTGCTGTAGGCTAAACAAGAAG
>NW_007248976.1:5941-7238 GCF_000164805.1 Carlito syrichta
AAATCAGGGCACCTTGCTGAGAACGGATAGGAAATCCGGTTCTTTGAGTTCTCAATCGCGTAAATCAACAAAGTCTCTTGATAAGGTTTAATCAGCAATCTGGGCATCTATGTCGCCACATTTTTAGTGTGTTTTTTGAAAAGGAACCAGGCATCTTGGGTTACAATTCCTCAAGAACTTTATGGGAGTCTTTTCCTTTTATAACCAAGCAACTGGAATTTTTGATCATCAGGAAATATCTTGGCATCTTGCTGAGAATGATGCAGGAATTTCAGTAATGAGAGTCCTCATATACAGAACACTACACGACCTGTTGCTACGGAAGAATAAGGAATCTTGCTTACACGAATCCTCCATCCCAAAAACCTACAGAACATCTTGCTAAGAGATAACCACAATTCAGGTTTTGGGAGTAGGAATCTGGATAACGGGAGTCCTCATATGCAGTAAACTGTGCTGTCTATTGCTACAGGAGAATAAGTAATGTGGTTTACACGTGTCCTACATCCCAATAAAATTACAGGGTGTCTTGCTAAGGCCTAAACACGAATTTGGGTTTTTGAAGCATAAACTAGGGAAATGAAATACTCATATACAGGCAACTGCACTGACTTTTCCTAAGAAAGATTTAGGAATGTGGGTGACATGTTTTCTCAATCTCCAAAAAAGTATACAGCGTCTTCCTAAGATCTAAACAAGAATGAAACTTTCGACACATGTATCTGTGAACAGGAGTACTCATATACAGGCAACTGTATGGCTGTTGCTAAAAATATGGAATCTGGGTTATACGACTCCTCTGTCCTGAAAATCAACAGGGCATTTTGCTGACGGCTAAAAAGAGTCAGTGATTCGAGGCATGAATGTGCATAATAGCAGTCCTCATATACAGGAAACTACATGGCCACTTGCTAAGGAAAAAAAATCTGTTTTCCATGCTTCCTCTATCAAAATATCTACATGGCGTCTTAGTAAGGGCTAAACAAGAAATCAGGGATTTGGAACAGGAATCTAGGGAAAGAGAGTCCTCACATACAGTTCACTACACGGCCTCCAAGTAAGGACAAATAAAGAATCATTGTTGTACAAGTCCTCAGTCTAAAAAATTCCCAGGTTTTCTGCTATGGCACAAAAAAGAAACAGGACTTTATCCAGGCTGGTGGCTCAGCCTGTAATCCCACGCATTTGGGAGACTGAGGTGAGTGAATTGCTTGAGCCTGCATGTTCGAGTCCTGCCTGGGCAGTAAGACCACATCTCTACAATAAATCAAAAAAACGTCCAAGCGTGGTAGCGCAG
>NW_007248977.1:0-1293 GCF_000164805.1 Carlito syrichta
GGCTGGCTCCCAACACTTAGGTAGCAGACTTAAGTAGCTGACTTAAATAGTTAGCTAACTTGTGAGCTAGCTGTCTTAGCTAGCTGACTTAGCTAGCTAGCTGGTTAGCTAGCTCGCTGGTTAGCTAGCTCACTTAGCTATCTGACTTAACTAGTTGGCTAATGAGATATCTAGCTGACTTAATGAGTTGGTTAACGAGTTAGCTAACTGTTTTAACCATTTGGTAAATGAGTTAACAAGCTCTCTTAATTAGTTGGGTAAAGAGTTAGCTAGGTGACAACTTGTTGGCTGATGCTTCGGCCGACTACTTATCTGGTTTAACATGTTGGCTGACTACTCGGCCGACTTGTTTGCTGGCATAACAAGTCAACCACTTGGCCGACTAGTTAGCTGGGTTAGTTAGTTGACTGATGAGTTGGCGCATAAGTTATCTCAGTTAACTATTTGACTGGTTAGTGTTCTGACCTAACTAGTTGGCCGACTAGTCGACTGATTGTTTAGTTGACTTAAATAGTTGGCTGGCTACTAATCTGACTGGTTAGCTTACTTAACTAATAGGCCAGAGAGTGAGATCACAGATGAGCTGACTTAACTAGTTGGCCAGCGAGTGAGCCGACTGGCCAGTTGACTTAACTATTTGGCCGGTGAGTGAGCTGACTGGTTAGTTTATTTAACTAGTCAGCCAGCAAGTGAGCTGACTGGTTAGCCGACTTTAGTCGTCTAGTGAGTGAGCCATATGGTCAGAAGAGTTCACTAGTCAGCTGGCAAATGAACCGACTGGTTAGCTGGCTTAAATAGTAGACCAGTGAGTGACCTGACATTTGAGCAGCCTTAACTAGTCAGCCAGCTTGCGATCCGACTGGTGAACTGATTAAGTAGTCAAATGGCGAGCAAGCCAATAAGTTAGCTAACCTGTTGTTCTGTGAGCGAGCTGACAATTTATTTGACCTGTTGGCTGGCGAGCCAGCCGACTAGTTTGCTGACCAGTTTGCAGGTGAGTGAGCCGACTAATTAGCTTACCTGATGGAAGCAAGTGAGCCCATTAGTTATGTGACTAGATAGCGGAGTTGCTAGCCGACTAGTTAACTAAGTAACTAGCTGATTAGCTAGCTGACTTGAATAGCTAGCTTATAAGAAAGCTATCAATCTAGCTGACATAACTAGTTAGCAAACAAGCTAATTAACTCTCTAGCTTGCTGACTTAACCAGCCAGCTATCTGGCTACTGGCTAATTGACTTAACTATCTAGTTGACTATTTAGCTGTCTAGCTAGCTGACTTAACTAGCTAGCTG
>NW_007248977.1:1763-3348 GCF_000164805.1 Carlito syrichta
TGGCTAACCAGCTGACTTAAGTAGCTGACTTAACTAGATAGCCATCCTGCTAGCCATCTCACTTAACTCCCTGACTTAACTAGCTAGTCAGCCAGCTAACCAGCTGACTTAATTAGCTGACTTTACCAGCTAGCCAGCTGGCTAGCCAGCTGACTTAATTAGCTTGCTACCTGGTGGGCTACAGAGCTAGGCAGCTCGCTTAACTAGCTAGCTACCTTGCTGGCTAACTGACTAGGCAGCCATCTTGCTGGTTAGCAGGCTGGCCAGCTGGCTGGACAACTGTCTTAAATAGCCAGCTGTCTGGCTGGACAATGGGATACAAAGCCAGCTTAACTAGCCAGCCACACGGCTGGTCAGCTAGCCAGCCAGTCGACTTCATTAGCTGGCCACCTACCTGAACAGCCAGCTAACCAGCAGTCTTAACTTGCCAGCCACCTAGCTAGCCAACCGACTAGTCAGCTGACTTAACTAGCTGACTTAACTAGTGTTAGCCAGCCAGCTAGCCAGCTGGCTTAAATAGCTAGCCACCTAGCTAGCCAGCGGGTTAGCCAGCTCACTTAACTTGCTGATATTACTAGCTAGCCAGACGGTTAGCTAGCTCACTTAATTAGCTAACTACCAACCTAACAAGGTGGCTAGTCATCTGACTAAACTAACTGACAAAACCAGCTAGATACCTAGCTAACCAGCTCACTTAACTAGAAGACTTAACTAGCTACCTACCTAGCTAGAAAGCTGAATGGCCACGTGACTTTACTAGCTGACTTAACCACCTAACCAGCTGGATGGCCAGCTGAATTAACTCGCTGATTTAACCAGCTAGCCAGTTGGCTAGCCAGCTAACTCGACCAGCTAGCTACCTAGCCAGCCAGCTGGGAAGTTAGCTGAAAAACTAGCTTCCGTAACTGGCTAGCCAGTTGGATAGCCAGCTGACTTGACTAGCTTGCTGTCTGGATAGCCAGCTTGCTAGCCAGCTGAATTAACTAGTTGTTTTAACCAGCTGTTCATCTGGGTAGTCAGCTGACTCAACTAGCTAACTTAGCTAGTTAGCCAGCTGTCTAGTCAGCTGAATTAACTAACTCTCCACCTAGCTAGATAGCTGGCTAGCAAGCTGACATAACTAGCTAACTTAATTTAGTATCCAGCTGCCTAGCCAACTGACTTAACTAGCTCACTGCCTAGCTAGCCAGCTGGCTACCCAGCTCACTCAACTAGCTGATGTTAATAGCTGGCCTGATTTGCAGTCAGCTGAATTAACTATCTCACTATATATCTAACCATGGGGCTAGCCAGCTGATTTAACTAGTTGACTTAAGTAGCTAGCCAGCTGTCTAGCCAGCTCAGTTAATTAGCAAGCTACCTACCTAGCCAGCTGGCTAGCCAGCTTACTTAACTAGGTGATTTAAATAGCTAGCCAGCAGACTATACAGCTGACTTAACTATCTAGCTACCTAGCTAGCCAGTTGTCTTGACAGCTGACTTATCTAGGTGACTCAAGTAGCTGGCCAGCTGGCTAGCATGCTGACCTAACTGGCTAGCTACCTCGCTAGCCATGGTTAGCCAACTGACTTAACTAGCTAGCTAC
>NW_007248978.1:0-1011 GCF_000164805.1 Carlito syrichta
ACCTTTCAGATGTAACCCATTTCCCTTTTCTTGTTTTTTTGTTTGTTTGTTTTATAGAGATGGGATCCCGCTATGTTGCCAAGGGTGGTCTGGAACTCCTGGCCTCAAGCAATCCTTCCACCTTAGCCTCCCAAAATGCTGGAATTATAGGTGTTATATTTTTTATAAATATAAATATATTTATAGATACATTTTTAGATAAAAAGCAGGAAGTTTCTCTATTAAGCAAGGAAGGAATGGGAAAAGTATAATTTGAGTGAAGCTCAGTTGTGAAGTAAATGTTAAAGAAATGGAAGACTAAGAAACTGAAGACATTTTTCACTTGCATCACAATTGTTAGTTACTTTAAAAACAGACTTAATATTATATATATATATATATTAGAAAAATCTATCACAAGAAATCTAGAAAACAATCAGATTTCTGTCTTTCAGGCCAAAAACATCTCAACTGCTTCAGGTTATGGAGTTGTTTGCCCATATAATGTTGTGCCTGATAACGTTGTCCAAAAACAAAATAATTAGTGAGGCATGGCAGCGTGCACCTGTTGTCCTAGCTACACAGGAGGCTGAGGCAGAAGGATTGCCTTAGCCTACTCAGGAGGTTGAGATGGCAGTGAGCTGCCCTTGTGCCACCGCACTCCAGCCTGAATGATAGAGTGAGGCCATGATTCACACACACACAAATCAAAAAAAGATATATGGGCTGCCAACAGACACATGAAAAAGTGCTTAGCCACACTCATTATCATAGAAATGCAAATCAAACCACATTGAGATACCACCTAACCCCAGTAAGAATGCCCATCATTAACAACAAAGAGCAACAGATGCTGGCAAGGATGCACAGGAAAAGGAACACTTCTACACTGCTGGTGGGAATGCAAACTAGTGCAGCCTCTTTGGAAGACAGTGTGGCAGTTTCTGAAAGAGCTAGAAGTTGACCTTCCTTATGACCCAGAATCCCCTATTGGGAATATACCCAGAGGAACTCAAATCATTATACAAAAAA
>NW_007248978.1:1903-9514 GCF_000164805.1 Carlito syrichta
GTCCTTCCTCATGCTTTGGAAAATGCCTGGTGGGTGGGGGATGCCCCTCATCCACCTGGTTTTGTGTTCATGTAATAGTCTTGTGATTTAATTGGGATTGTCCTTTCTCATGCTTGTGGAAACACCTGGTGGGTGGGGAATGCCTGTCATCCACCTGGTTTTGTGTTCACATGAAAGTCTTGTGATTTACCTGTGAAAATTTAGGAAAAAAGACTTACGGTTGGTCCCATTAAACGGCTTCTGCACTAGACAGGGTCCAGTGTCTTTCTTGCTTTCTCTTTATATCTATTCCTCCATCTTTCTTTCTTTTATTATCTATCCCTTCCAGTTTTGCCAATGCCACCACATCTTTCCAGGGACTCCCAAAAATCCTGCAGGGGTTGACCCCCTGCAACGAATGTCTGTTGCAGCTCTATTTACAATGGCAAAACATGAAACCAACTGTGTTGCCCATCAGAGCTGGACTGGATTCTTAAAATGTGGTATATACACATAATGAAAATTATGAACCCATAAAGAAGGACAAATATATGGACTTTGCAGCAACTTGGATGAATTTAGAGTCGATCATACTCAGTGATCCATCACAGAAACAAAGAACAGAGTACCATATGTTCTCACTCATTAGAGGAACTTGAACAATTACAATACTATAAGAAAGGGATTGACAATAATGGGAAACTGTCAGGAAAGAGGGTGTGGGATTGGCAGTTGAGGGAAACTGCTAGGTGAGGGGGACATACCTCATCAACAAGGGTACCTGCATAATTAGGATTTGTATACCTAACACTGAAGTATACCCCACATCTTTATAATTTAAAAAAGAGGAATATCTACACAATTTTCCAAGTGAAACAAGTCAGCCACAAGAGTATATACTACATGATTTCACTCATACGATGTTCAAAAATAGGAACGCAACCCAAAGGTGATATAAGATTGTTTTGGAAAGGACACAAGGAAATGGAAAAGTGAGGAGGGAGGCAGACAGGGAAAGAAGGAGGGGAGATAGTCACTGAAGTGAAATGCTTAAGATTTGAGCTAACAGTTCTTAATGGATATGCAAATATTAAAAGGAGGTTTCTTAAGTTGTACCACACACTTTAACCTAGATTCCCAAAGCATCAGAAGTAGAAGAGATATAGTGCATCATGTATTCAAATTCCCTCAATTTTATAGATGAAGAAACTGAGACATAGAAGATTGGATGCCTTCCCAAAGACTATGATGTAGCTTGAAAATAAATGAGCCAGATTTGGGATCCAGTTATCCTATATCCACCACAGAGCTTGTTCAGAACTATTCTTTACTAAAATTGAAGTTCCATAAGAATTAAATGGAAGCAGAAGTTTGTGAATCAGAATACTTATGCTATGACATTCTAAAATAAACTTATGTGGTTTTTTCTTACAATTTAATCCTCATTTTCTCATCAGATGAAAGTTTCTGGATTATTAGCAAAATAGCGTATGTCATAGTACTTGATTGCTAAGTGAGACAGATAAGTATGAAATTATTTTTCAAGGAATACACTTGCTCGTCTTTCAGGAAGCTCATGATTACATGTGCACTTAGACAAAAGTACAGTTTTTATCTTGATTGTCACTCGTGATGTAATTATTCATAAATTTAAGAAAAGGAGTTACTTTCAACCTGCCTCTTGTGCTTGTGACATGACCCTTTTGATCTATTATAGGGAGAAAAATGGTTTTCTTCCACCTACCTAAAATATTCCCCAATACAAGAAATTTGACAGCATAAAATTCAGTACCTAACAGGATGACACATCTTCTGGCATTTGGTTAACCTAGCAATTTGTTCTAAGAGAAGTAAACATTCAAACAAAGAGTAATTTTGATGATTAAAAGACAGAAAGCAAAGGGAGACCAGGAGGTAAAAATAATTTAAAAAACTACTTGTTAGTATCACCACAAAGGTTAAGAAACCAACTCCAGAAATAGTTTTTTACAAAGAGAAAAATATTTTTAAACCACGTGTATGATACCATAGGCACCTCTCCACCATCTCCTTTCCCAGTTTACTTTTCTTCATAGTATATCTACAATTAGGAGAATCTACAAAAATATACAATAAATTATTTTAAACCTCAAACCATTTAACTTGAGAGAAAACATGTCACATAGCAGAAAAGCATTCTATTTATACATTTAATATCTAAATGATTTTCTTCAAAAACCAGTAACAGTGCACAATTTACTTTTGTTGATTTTTAAATTATTTATCCTCATTTTAATGAAAACCAGATTATTTTTCTTGGTTCAAATTGCTAACATGTATCATTTGTGCTTTCATAATCTAAAGGATGCAAAGTCATTTCCACTGAAATATCAATGTAAAGTTTCTACCAATAGTATCCAGTGATGAACTTGACAATGTTTCCTTAGGAAGTAAAGCAAAGCTTGACATCTTAAATGATCAAACATTAATAATGGTTTCAGTAGATTATTGCCGTTGAACAGAAGCAAAGCAAAGCAAAACATCATAATTATATTTTATTTCTGTTCTTACTATGAAAAATGATCATTGATTAGGTGTCTTTTTCCTAGTCATTTATTATCATATTTTTTCTTAAGTTCATGTATGCTAAGGAGTCATAATTTTAATTACTGCATTATCTCTATTATACCTTCTTCTGTGTTCATTTTAAAATGCTGAAGATGTCCATCAGCCAAAGTTGAAAGAATCAGGATCTTGGTGTCTGTATAGTGGTTACCTAATCTTCAAAACTCCCTATAAAGGGTTTTTAAAAGATACTTCAAATGTGTTGTGTATATTCAAGGATACTTTTAAAATCTTATCTGGCTTGGGAAGTAAAATTTTCTATTTAGTATACATTTAGATGCACCCAGTATTCCCCTTTCCTAGAAAGATTATCACTTGATGAAGTGCTTTTCTAGGGCCAACCTCTGAGCCTACAACTGTCCCTCCCTATCCACAGGTCCTACATCTGTAGATTCTTCCAATCATGGTTCAAAAACATTTATAAAAATAATTTTAAATAAGAAAACATTTTTTTAAAGTTCAGTATAACAATTATTCACATAGTATTTAGATTGTATTAGGGATCACAAATAATCTAGAGACAATTTAAAGTAAAAGGAAGATGTGCATAGGCTATATTCAAATACTACATCATTATATATAAGGAACTTGACTATCCATGGATTTTGACATCTGCAGGGCATCCTGGAACCAAGCTTTCATGGGTACCAAGGGATAATTATATTGTGTTAGATATAAAGACAAATGGATGAATGACAAGCTATCTCTTCTACAATTCCCCCATCATATTTTTTTAAAGGAAAAACACCAGACCAAGTATATAAAAACTTTGCACATGGTTCTAAATTTATTAATAATCATGATATTTAAAAATATAATTGTGAATAATAAGATTTGACATAGTATTTGAAAAAACATTTGGTTTCTATAATTATTCCTCTTTTTAATGTGAGTCCTAACTTATTTTAATGTATTGCAAAAATGCAAAAACTGAATAGTTTGGATTTTATATGGCTAGAAATTTGTATACAAAGTCTTCTGCCATCAAAAAAACAAATGGAGGAGCACAAAAATAAGTATTTTTCCAGCAATCACAGTTTTCCTTGTAGCCCCGTCTCCTGATGAACTACCCCACACAGACATGACTACATTTCTCATCACTCTTTCATGGCCTATAATGAGATCTTATTAGCCAGAGATGTTTCACAAGCTTTTCCATGTCTTATGTTCATATTTTGGCTTGTCATGTAGCATAGTTAAGGAGGTCTAGCATCTATGCTTTCCTACTTTGAAAGCTTTAGAGAGTTTTAGTGGTCACTGGGCTGAAAGACTGTCATTCTAATTTTCTTCTTTATGTGGATATGGCATAAGTGACTTTTTAATTATTAACAAGCTGCTTTTAAGTAGATTTACTTGGTTAACATCCACCTTAGTATACCACTACTTACTTAAAAGGAGATGGAAACATTTTTCACATACAATACTAAATATCTTATTACAAT
This sequence comes from Carlito syrichta, assembly GCF_000164805.1. NCBI lineage: Eukaryota > Metazoa > Chordata > Mammalia > Primates > Tarsiidae > Carlito > Carlito syrichta. The sequence continues at coordinate 5,929 of NW_007248978.1, forward strand.
ATAAACTAATTTTTATTATTTCATAGGCAATACTAAAGACTCCCCTAGCAGTTCAAAATAGAGTTTTATATCAAATATAAAAGTTGCCAAACTTGAACTGGGAGATAGGATTCTTAATTTAACCATTGAAGTGCTAACTTTTACTATAAGCATTGTAGATACTACTGAAAAATAAACAAAATGACTGTTGGAGAGCACGCCATTTTCCTATTTGTAGCTTGAAGGCTGCAAAGATTCATATCAATACAGTCCTATTTTTTGAATTAAAATTTCTCATTTTCACTTTGAAAGATATTCACCAGTTTAGGCAAGGATAACCCAAAGATATTCCTCAAAGAAGGAACACACATAAAACATTATGCTTAGAGTTCACATGTGTTATATAGCTTTGAAATGATACAATTGCTTAGATAGTTGCTGTTTTGCTGTGACAAGAACTTGGAGTGTACTTCTCACCTCCCTTTCCAAATGTGACACTAGACCTTACCAGAATCCATATGTAAGCTACTGACCTTGACTACTAAGCTTCAAAATACATATAAACCTAAGAATTTGATGGACTCTTTGAGAGCTTAAGCAGGGTTCAGCCACTTCTCTGAAGACGGCTAGTGTATTCTATGGCAGGGTTGCACTGTCAGCCACTTCTTGGAAGACTGCCAGCTGAGGCCACCACACGACCTCACCCACCAGCACTGACACCACCACCCTCTAGCACTGAAGGGCCTTTTACATTTCTGAGGATCTCCACTGTGTTGCGTGCCATCTCTTTTGAGATATCACTTGGGGAAAAAGAAGGTGCACCTCAAATTTAACCAGAGTTTTGTTTTCACAGAAGCTTCTTTCTATCCTGATTGAGCTGCTAGATTTTAGTAAGTTTGGAATTCACTATGTGACTAATGTAACTCATAAATTTGAGTATATTTCCTGTGAGATTTGCTTACATTATTCTCCCCCTCTTCAAGCATTATGAACCAAAACAAAAATTATTTTTGCACAGCAATAAACTGTGATTGGTGAAATCATACTTTGATCATCTCCTTATCATAACCATACTAAACAGTGTGGTTCAATGCAGTCATTTCTTTGATCAGTTTTGGCATCTTTGTGAAATGAAGCAGTAAAGGAACTTGGGATTTTAGTTCATGTGTAATCTTGGAAATTACAAGTCACCAGAGAGGCCATTCCAACAGATGCAGAAATAATATGTGAAAGGTACCTATAGAAATCTAGAAGAAACTTAGCTTACTCTTAGTCTTTTTGACTCAGCATAACCATTAGAAAGCATTTGGACATTCTACTACAGAACAAGCAGCAGCCTATCCCATCTCCTCCCAGGCAAATCTCCTTCAGATGCAAGACCAGGACAACCTAACCTTTCAATTTATGGTTTAGCATAATAATCTCTAGGAAACTTTTAGATTCTTTGTCAAGGTCAAAGATCAAAGAGCACCCTTTGACTGGCCAAAGTCATAAAAGTAATAATATGACCACCTTTGGTCAAGGAATTTGTGAGTTGCAAATGTCTAAGTTTGTGAATTGCAAATGCCTAACAACTTTCTTGCAGGAAGCCCTCCCCCCAGGGTTAACCTAATTAGCACTTTGTGACCTACATGATGTGAATAAACCTCACCATGGCAGCAATCATGTGACTAACCCACCCATCTGCCTGTTGTCCATCTCCTGACATCATCAGTACCTGTGCTTGTCTGCCCTTTTGTGATGATGTGGAAGCAGACCACCACTCAATCACCTTAATGATCTTCCCCCATCTAGGGGAATGGTTAAAAGGACTCAACCACAAGCAGCCAGTGGCCATTGACTTGCTAGATGTGGCCATGTGCTCTTTGAGCTATGGCTGTAGCCATGCTTCCTGGCTTTGGACCCCCTCCCCCAACTTGGGGAGGTGAATCTTCTTTCTTCCTTCTCTTTCTCTCTCTAATTTACTTTTAAATAAACTTTTCTTTCTTAATCTTTTTGTGTGTTGCAATTATTTGTATTGCTCGGATCTCTGGGTTACCAGTGTTGCGTCCCCCCTGGCCTCTCTACCCTCCATCCACCCTCACCCTGTACAGACCTTAACAATATGTGCTTTTTAATGTCAGGAAAATATACATGCAAGGAGTCATGTTTTGGTATATTTAAAGAATGTCTCCAGTCCTAAAATAATCTAGATTATAAAATAATATCATAGTTATTTTTTCTACTTGTTTCTCTCTGCTTTTAGCATTTCTTAAATAAAACATAAAGGAAAATACAACAGATCTTGGATACATATTTCCCTAAATAACTTTTAAGAGAGATATCCTAGTAGTCTTCAAAATATTTTCATCTTCAATTATGTATCATTATTTTTCCAGTGTCGATTTATAATTGAAAGCCTACTATTTTCCCACTTAGACTCTAGGTTTTTATTTGTATTTTACCTCCTCTTTATTTGAGTCTATTGTTTTGCTGATAGCTCACAGTAATTTTCTTGCAGTGTATAGAAAGGAGTAAGCTTAATAAACAACTCTCCTTAAAAATCAACAAGTTTTCTTTTATAATAAAGCTCTTCCATATTTACTGAAGATGCAAAGCTAAGTGTACTTTTGCATCAGCATGAGTCAGAAGCAGAAGCAGACATTTGTTCAGCAGGAAGTCAGGATAATGGGATTTCCAGCTCCTCCTAAATCATTTCATGAAAGATAGTATCATTTTATGTAAGACAAATTCCCAGAAATGTTACCACCCCCAACACAAACACAAATACACACACACTCATACACACGCACACGGAGGACCGAAGGAAATTATTACACGTTGGGTATTTGCCTAGACATTGTCTGAAAATTACAGAAAACTGTCATAATCAATCTAATCACAACTGTTAAAGGAAATAATCTTCAACATAGAGTTATTTCATACTTGACTACAATGTAATTTTTATTTCTGATATAATATGAGGTTGTACAGAAACACTCAGGTTAAACTTAAGAAAGGTAAACTGGAAACCATCTTAACATTGTACTAAAGACGTGATCACAAGTCTATCTTATTATCTAAAAAGTGTTCTGGAATGGGGTTGGGAGTTACAGTTGTTGTTGTTTGAGACAGGATTTCTCTGTGTTGTCCAGACTGGTCTTGAACTCCTGGGTTCAAGTGATCCTCCTGCCTCAACCTCTCAAGTAGCTGGACTACAGGTATGCACTACCATGCCTGACAGTTTGAATTTCTCCTCACAAAGTGATTCTAAATTACAAACAAAGCAAGAGGAAATGTAGAGGACTTACAATGGTGCTATCTTGGCAACATCAAAGTGACTGATCCCAAAAAATTCCTTTGAAAATCATAAATTGCTTCAATCTGAGACCCAAGTAAAGCCTATTGAACTCTTTAATGAAAAAGACAAAGCCTTGTGATACTTGAATGATGCTATGGAATTTAATAGCTTTGATGAGTCAGTTTTCTAATATATATAATTATATTCAGAGTTCTATCTGGTTTCATTGATACTACAATCAAATTCTTCCTTCATTGCAGACAATATCTTGCACTTGAGTAGAAGCTGAATAATGTCCCCTACTGTACTCCTCTAACTATAAATATG
>NW_007248979.1:0-8916 GCF_000164805.1 Carlito syrichta
AAAAGGTTTGTATCACAGAAAAGGGCTTGTCACTAGGACAACCATCACAGAAGAGGACTTGTGTTTGCACCACCCACCACAGAGAGGGGCTGTCACTGGGGCACCCAGAATGAAGAATTGCTATTCACTGAGATTAACATTACAGAGGGGATCTAGGCACTGCCACACCCATCACACAGAATGACAGCTCATAGGAAAATCTATCAAAAAGTAGGGCTAGTCATTGAGGCACCTGATATTGAGGAGGCCCAGTAATTGGGACATCCATCACTCCATCACTGAGGAAGGCTCTTTACTGGGGCAACCATTAAGGAGGTGAGTCAGTCATTGGGGTACCAAACATAAAGGAGAGTTAGTCACTGTGGTACCCATCAAGACATTGGCCTAGTAACATGGGCAACCATCAGAGAGGATAGCCAGTCACTGGGACACCCATCACAGATAATGTCTGACACTGGGACACTGGACACAAATGAGGGTTAGTCAAGAAGGCATAAATTACAGATGAGGGTCAATCACTGGAGCACCCATCACAGAGGAGGAAGTCACTGGGGCACCCATTACAGAGGAGGGACATTAACTGGGACACCAAAGGAGAGGAGAGTCAATTAATGTGGCACCTATCACAGAGAAGGATTAGTCACTTTGGTGTCTATCACAGAAGAGTGCCAGTCACTGGGTCTCATATTATAGAGGAAGGCCAGTCACTAGGACACTGATTTCAGAAGAAGACTACTAACTGGCACACCTATCAGAGAGGAGAACCAATCATTGGGACACACCTCACAAAATAGAGCATGACAATAAACATACATTACAGTTGAGGTCCAACGATTCACCTATCATAGAGGAGAACCAGTAACTGGGGTACCTAATAGAGACTCATTCAGTGGGGATCTGATAACTGTTGTGTGCCAGTAACTGGGGCAGCCATCACAGAGGAAGTAAAATCAATGTGGTATCCAGCACAGAAAAGATCAGTCACCAGGGTAATTTTCAAAGAAGAGTTCCAGTCACTGGAGCATTAATTGCAGAGAAGACCCAGTCACTGGGGTGCCTATCACAGAGGACAGCCAGTCACTGGGCCATCTATTAGAGAGGAGAGCAAGTCATTGTGTTACCCACCACAGAGAATTGCTGGTCACTGGAGCACTTTATATGTAGGACAGTCATTTGCTGGGACAATGATCATAATGGATTTCCAGTCAATGGAGCACCTATTATGGAGGAAGCCCATTCATTAGTACACCCATCACAGAGGAAGGCCACTCACTGCAGCACTCACTATGGAAAAGGGTCATTCACTGAGACAACAATCACTGTGGACTCCTAGTCAATGGAGCACCTATTTTGGAGGAGACACATTCATTGTCACACCCATCACAGAGGATAGCTACTCATTGCAGCACTCATTATGGGGAGGAAGAGAAATTGTGGTATCCATTACAATGGATGGCTAGTCATAAGGCACACATTATGGAGGAGGTCTTTTTACTAGGACACCTACACTGAAGAGAGCTAGTCCCCGAGGCACCCATCACAGAGGATGGCCAATCAATAGGTCATCAATCACAGAAGATGCCCAGTCACTAGGGAACACATGATGGAGAAGGCACAGTCACTGTGACATTCATTACAGAGGAGGGTTAATCACTAGGGCACCCACCATATATGAATACAGTCACTGAGGCATGAATCAAAGAGGTGATCTAGTCACTAGGGCACATTATGGAGAAGGTCCAGTCACTGGTACAGTCATCACAAAAGAGGGCCTGTCACTGAGGCATCCATTATGGAGGAGGCCCAGTAAGTTGGACACCCTTCACAGAGGAGGGTTAATCACTGCAGCAATCATTGTAAGAAAAATCTGTCACTGGGCAACAATCATAGAGGCAGATTCATTTGGGCACCCATAGTGGAGGAAGACATTCACTGGGCACCAATATGGAAGAGGACAAATCACTGGGCACCTATCACAGAGGAAGACCAATCACTTGGGAAACCATCACACAGAAGGCAAGTTATTGCACTTCCCATTTTGGAGATGTGCCAGACAATCTTCTCCTAACACTGAGGTGGGCATGTCACTGGGGCATCAATTTTGGAGGAGGCCTAGTCACTGGGACAACCCTAACAGACTAGGGTCTGTCAGTGTGACACCCATCACAGGACTGGCATTCAAAGTGGCAGCCATAACACAGGAGATGCAGTCACCAGGTCACCTATCAAAAGTAGGGCAAGTCACTATGTCACTCATCAGAAAGGAGGGCCTGTCACTAAAGCATTTGTAACGGAGGAGAGATTGTCACTGGGAAACACACTCCAGAAGATCGCTTGTCACCATGGAATCAATTACAAAAGAGAGCCAGTTACTGGGACTCTCACTTCAGAGGAGGGCCAGTCACTGGGGCACCGATCACACATGACAATAAATCTTGCAGATTTTAGTCACATAGGAGGGCTAGTCTCACCCATTATTGAGGAACTCCAGTAAGTGGGACATTTGACACATTGTAGGGCTTGTTGCTGCAGCAACCATGGTGGATGAGTGATAGTCATTGAGGCACCAAACACAGAGGAAGTTCAGTAATGGGGGAATACACAATAGAGAAGAGCCAGTCATTGGATCCACAATTTGGAGCAGGACTAGTCACTTGGGCAACCATCAAGGAGGAGAGTCAGTCACTGCAAAATACATGACAGAAGAGAGCCAGTCACTGGGTCAATCTTAACAAAGGAGAGCAATTCACTAGGGGCACCCAACAGAGTGAGGGGTCAGTCACTGGTGCACCCATAGAAAGGAGGCCAGTCACTTGGATGCACAACACACATGAGGACCAGTTACTGGGACACTAATTACAGAAGACAATCAGTCACTGGATCACCAATCAAAGAGGAAGAGCAGTACAGGATGCACAAGAACAGTGGAGGAACTGTCACTGAATCACCCAACACAAAGGAGGGGCAGTCTCTGAAGCCTCAATTTTAAAGGAGGCCCTATCACTTATGTACTCATTGCAGGGAACCAGTCACTGAGACACCCATCACAGAGGAGGGCCAGTCAATGGAATAGATATCACAGAAGATGAATAGTCACAGATGCACTTATCACAGAGGCAGGTTATTCACAGGGGCACCCCTCATAGCAAAGAGATAATCACTGAGAAGCCCATTGAGAAGTGGTCTTGTGTTATGGTGCCAATAACAGAGAAGAGCCACTGACTGGGACACCCATTATGCAAGAGGGCCAGTCACAAAGACAACCATCACTGAAGAGGGTCAGTAATTGAGACAGTGATCACAAAGGAGGGCTTGTCAGAGGGGCATCCATTACAAAGGAGGCACAGTTGCTGTGACACCCATTACATAGGAGCATTAATCACTAGGGCATCCTTTATGGATGAGACCTAGTTACTGTAGCACAAAGCACCAAAGAGGCACAGTCACTGTGGAACCCATAATGGAGAAGGGATTGTCCCTGGAGCACCTGTTATGTATGAGACCCAATCACTGGGGAAGCAATACAGTGGAAAGCCAGGCACTGGGGTGTATCAGTCATTTTGACATTTTTCAGAGAGGAGGACCAGTAACTGGGGCACACATCACAGAGGAAGGCCATTCACTGATGCACCCATCACAGAGGCAGATCAGTCACAGGGGCACCACTAGCAGAGGATCACTAGTCACTGGTACACCTAATAGAGAAGTGTTACATACTGTGGAATTTATAACAGAGGAAGACCAGCTAATGCACCCTTCATAACAGAGATTCACTCACTGTATCACCCAATATAGAAGAGGGCCAGTAAATGGTACCAACTTCACAGAAGAGTGCAAGTCACTAGGGCAACCACTATGGTGGAGAGCCAGTCACTGGCCAGCAATCACAGAGAAGGCCCAGTCACTGGGACACCCAAAATGGAGAGGGCCCAAAGACTGGGGCATCGATTACAGAGAAGTGCCTGTCACTGGGACAGTCATCAAAGAAGAGGGTCAGACACTAGGCACCAATCACCGAGGAGGGCCAATCACTAGTGCATCCATCACGGAGAACATGTGGTCACTGAAGCACTCATTATGGAGAAGGGCAAGTCATGGGAGCAGCCTTCAAAAAAGAGGGTTATTCACTGGTACACATAGCACAGAGAAGTGCTATTAACTGTGGCATCCATAACAGATGAAAGCCATTAACTGGGGCACATATTATGGAGGAGGGTCAGTAAATGAGACAAACTTCACAGAGGAGGACTATTCAATGTGGCAATAATTATGGTAGAGTGCCATTTACAGGAGCATCAATCACAGTGGAGGCCCAGTCACTGAATCACCCATAATGAAGGAAGGCCTGTCACTGGGGTACCCATTATGGAGGAGGCTCAGTGACTATGGTACCAATAATAGTGAAGGACTTGTCACTGTTTTACCCATTACAGAGGAAGATTGTCACTGAGTCACCCTTCACAGAAAAGAGCCAGTCACTGGGGTACACATTATGGAAGAAGACCAGTCACTGCAGCACCTATCACAGATGAGAGTCATTCACTAGGGCACCCATCTCAGAGGAGGCACAGACACTGAGAAAACTATCACTTAAGAGGGTTGGTAACAGTGGCATTCATCACAGAGGAAAGCGAATTACTGTGGCACTTGTTAGGAGGAGGCACAGTCACTGAGGCACTCAACTCAGAGAAGGGATATTCACCAGAGTAAACCTCACAGTGGAGACCCAGTCACTAAGACAATCATTAGAAGTAATGCCAGTTAAAAAAGAGGGCCAGTCATTGTGGCACCCTTCACAATGGAGTCACAATCACTGGGACACACATCACTGAAGAGACCTAGTCACTGGAGCACCAATCACAGAATAAGCTTAGTCACTGGGGCACACATCATAGTGGTGGGCCAGTCTCTGAGGCATCCGTCAAAATGTAGGTCAGTAAATGGGATACTCATCACAGATGTCGTCTAGTCAGTGAAATACCAAAGGCAGTGGAGGGATAGTCACTGATGTGCCAGTGATTAGAGAAGTGCAAGTCACTTGGGCATCCTTCACAGTGGAGGGTGAGGCACTGCGACCCCTATTTTGGAGGAAGTTCATACAGTGGGACACCCATTACAGAGGTGGGCTAATCACTGGGATATTGATTATAATGGAGACCCAGTCATGGAGACTCCCATCACAAAGGAAGTTCATTACTGGAGCAGCCATTATGGAAGAGGAACAATCACTTGGGGATGCACACAGAAAAAACCTAATCACAGGGGAACTTATAACAAAGGAGAGTCACTGGAGTAAACATCACAGATGGGAGCCAATCACTGAGGCACCCATCACAAAGGAAGCCAGTCACTGGGACATTCATGTCATTGTAGCACCAGTATCTTTTGCAACCGTCGGAGAGAAGGCCAGTCACTGGGATACTCATAAAAATGAGGCAGCTATCACAATAAGGACCAGTAAATGAGGCACCAGACATAGAGGAGGGTCTGGGACACCCATTATAGAGGAGAGATCATCACTGGGAGACCCATTACAGAAGAGGTTTATTAATATGACACTCATAAGAAAGGTCAAACACTGAGACAGCAAACATGGAGAAGGGTCAGTAACTGGGACTCTCATTACAAAGGAAGTCAAGTCATTGTGTCACCTATCATAGAGGAGGACTAGTTACTGATTTACCAATTACGGAGGAGGCTCAGTCACTGAGCTACTCATCAGAGAGGAGGAGCAATGAGGTATGCAGCATAGGGGAGGGCTAGTTACTGGAGAACACATCACGGAGGAGGGTCAGTCACTGGACACTCGTAAAAGAGGAGGACTAGTTAATGGGGCAACCATTATGGAGGAGAAAGAGTCACTGTGTCATCTTTCATAGAGGAGGGCCAGTCATTTGGGTACCCATCACAGAAGGATTATCTATGAAGCAGACATCACAAAAGAAATCTAGTTACTGGGGAACCCATTGACAAAAGGACCACAGAGGAAGGTCAATCACTGGGACACCCATCAGAAAGGAGGTCCTCTAATTGTGACACCAATCACATAGAAGTTCTAATCACTGGGGAAACTATCACAGAGAAAACCCAGTCATTGGGACACCCATCCTAGAGGAGGGCCAGTCTCTGAACCCATCACAAAGGGGACCAGTCTCTGGGATAGCCATCACAGATGAGGGCTAACAATGGGGCTCTGATTACAGATGAGAGTGAATTACTGGAGCAACAGTCACAGAGGAGAGTCAGTTGTTGATTAAACACAGAAAAGGGCCAGTCACTGAGGCACCCATAACAGAGGAGGATCAGTTACTGGGACATTCATCACAGAAGACCAGTCACTAAGGCACCAATCACAGAGAGGGTGAAGTCACTGTGTACCCACCAAAGAAGTTTCTGTCACTGGATCATTCATAACAGAGAAGGACAAGTCACTGGGGCATTAATCAATCACAGAGTTGAACCAGTAATGGGGACACCCATTATGGAGGAGAACCATTTATTGGAGCAGCAGTCATTGAGGAGACCCAGTTACTGAAGGAAACATATTGAAGCAAAGATAGTGAAGGTGGCAGACATGCAGGGGAGAAAGTCAATGTGGCAGCATTCACCAAGGAGACCCAGTTTCTTAGGCACCAATCACAGAGGAGGATCAGGCAAAGGGGCACCCATAACACAGGCAGACCAATCACAGGAGCAGCTTTCAAAAAGAAGCCCTAGTCACTTCTGCACTGATCACAGAGGAAGCCTATTCATTGGGGCACATAGTATGAGAAGTCACTGAGGCATCTATCACAGAGTAGGGCGTGTCATAGTTGCAGCTATTTTGGAGAATGGTCAATTATTTATCATCCATCATAGTGATAAGGTAGCCACTGGGGAACCAATAATAGAAGAGGACTAGTCACTGTCATATGCATCACAGACTAGGTCTAGTCACTGTACACCCACTATAGAGGAGGACCTGTCTATAGATCATCCATCTAGAAAAGGGGAAGCCACGGGGTACCCACAACACAGGAAGGCCAGTCAGTGGGACACAGATCTCAGAGGGACAGTTACTGTGGCATCCATTAGAGAGGAGGACCAATCTCAAAGGGCCATATCACAGAGGATGGCTAGTCACGGTGGCCCTCCAATTAATGTCATCCAAACAGAATCTGGCTTATCAATGTGGCACTCAACACGAAGAAGTGATACTCACTGGGGTATCCATCACAAAGGAGGGTTTGTCATTGTGTCACACATCCCAGAGGAGGTTCAGTCACTTATGCATCCATTTGGAGGTAGGTCAGTCACTCTGGCAACAGTGACAGAGAAAAACCCTTCACTGAGGAACCGATCACAGAGGAGGAGTAGTCACTGATGCACCCATCCCAGAGAAGGACCAGTCACTGAAACACCCAATAGAAGGATGGTCAGGCACTTGGAAACTGATTGCAGAGGAGGCTAGTCACTGAGGCACCTATCACAGAGGAGGAACAGTCACTGGGACACCCATCAGAGAAGAGTGCCAGTCAGTGAGAAATGCATCACAGAGAACCAGTCACTGTAGCATCCATCATGGAAGATGGCTAGTTACCAGCACATTGATTATTGGAGGAGGGTCAATAAATGGGACACTGAACAAAAGAAGAGCACTGGCCCAACAATCACGGAGGTTGTCCAGACTGGGGCATGTATCACAGAGGAGGGAGAAGCATGGAACACCCATTATAGATTCATTCCAGTCACTTTAGTAACCATCACAGAGAAAGGTCATTCACTGGTGCACCCACCACAGAGGAGAAGCAGTCAGTAGGATACATATTATAGAGAATGACTATTCACTGGGGAAACTGTCACAGAAGGCTACTCAATGTTATGCCCATGGCAGAGGAAAGTCAGTCACTGGGGCAGCCAAAACAGAGAGAGACTGTCACTGGGGCACACAACACAGAGGATAGCCAAGTCACTGTGGCACCCTTCAGAGAAGATTACTGGTCAGTGTGGGCCCCATAACAGATGAGAACCAGTGTTTGGGGCACCCATTATAGAGTAGGCCTGGTCACTGTGGAATCTATCACATAAGAAAACCAGTCACTGGAGTACCCATTACAGAGGAGGATTGGTCACTGGATACCCATTTTAGAGAAGGTCACTGGGGCACCCACTGTACAAAAGAAACTGTTACTAAGACATCCATCTCAGAAGAGTGTTATTCACTCAAACACCAATCATAGAGGAGACCCTGTTACTGGGGCACAATTTATAGAATAGCATCAGTTACTGTGGCACCCATCATGAAGAAGGGTTAGGCACCCTTTATGGAGGAAGGACACTCACCTTGGCACCAATTATAAAGGAAATCCAGTCACTGAGACATCCATAATATAGAAGAACCATTCACTGGGGCACAGATTACAAACACAATAACTGTGGCACCCATCACACAGGAGGTTCGGTCACTGGAGCACCAAACACAGAAGAGAACCAGTTCACTGGGTCACAACTTACAGAGGAGGGTCACTCACTGGGACATGCATCACAGGTGACAGCTAGCCACTGGAGCACCCATGATAGAGGAAGTCTATCAAGGCAACAATTATAATAGTGGGTCAGTGACAAGGGCAAGGATCACAATGGAGGAACAGTCACTGGGGCATCCACCACAGAGAAGGGTCAGACATAAGGCACACATCCAAGAGGAGGGCTAGTCACTGAGGGACCAATCACAGAAAAGGTCTAGTTAATTGGACATGCATAACAGAGGAGATCCATTTACTGGAGTACCGGTCAGAAGCAGATGTGATGTGGGGAGCAGATGAGCACTGTCACTGTAGCAGGCCTTGAGTAAAGGCCCAATAGAAGGTAAGGTCTCGCTTAATGAATGCAAGCTCATAGGCAAGGTCTCGCTTGAAAGCTCTGCATCCTAGCCAA
>NW_007248980.1:0-1208 GCF_000164805.1 Carlito syrichta
CTGGCATAACTAGATGAAAAACAAGCTATCTAGCTGTCTAGCTGACTGACTCAAATAGCTAGCTACCTGGCTAGTCATCTGGCTAGCTGACTTACCTATTTATTTGACCAGCTGTCTAGCTGACTAGCAAGCTGTATAGTTAGCTGACTTAACTATCTAGCTGAATAGTTAGATGAGTTGCTAGCTGACTTAATTATCTAGCTGGATAGTTAGCTGACTTTACTAGCTGAGTAGTAAGTTGGCTGGATAGCTGGCTAGGCAGCTGACTTAAGTAGCTAGCTGCATGTTTGACTAGACTGCTAGCCATCTGGCATAACTAGCTCACTACCTGAATGGCTAGCTGGCTCCCTAGCCAGCTAGTGGGCTGGCAAGCTGGCTAGCCAGTCAGCTAAATTAGGCAGCCTGCTGGCTGGATAGTCAGATAGCCAGCTTGCTTAACTAGCCATCCACGCTGCTGGTCAGTTGGCTAGCCAGCCGGCTTAACTAGCTGTCCACCTACGTGACAAGCCTGCTGACCAACATGCTTAACTTGCCAGCCACCTAGCTAGCCAGCCGGCTAACTAACAGACTTAACAAGCTGACTTAACTAGATTGCCATCCAGGTAGTCAGCTGGCTTAAGTAGCTAGTCACCTAGCTAGCCATCCATCTAGCCAGCTCACAACTCGCTGATTTAACTAGGTGGCCCTCCGGCTAGCCAGCTTATTAGCTAGTTCCCTACCTAACCATGTGGCTAGCCAGCTGACTGAACCAGGTGACTTAGCAAGGTAGACAGCTGGTTAGTCAGTTGACTAATCTAGTGAGAGACCTACTTAGCCAGTTGGCTAGACACTAGAATAAATTAGCTGACTAACCAGCTAGACACTACAATAAATTAGCTGACTAACCAACTAGGTTCAACTAGTTGACTTAACTAGTTAGCCAGCTATCAATTCAGTAGACATAACTAACTTGCAGCACTAGCTAGCCTGTTGGGTAGCCAACTGACTTATCTACCTGACATAACTAGACTCCTGATGGCTAGTCAAATGACTTAACTAGCTACATACCTACGTAGCCCACTGGCTTGATAGCTGACTTAATTACCTAACTACCTAGCTAACCTGTTGGCCAGCATGCTGACTTAACTAGGTGACTTAACTAGCTATCTAACTGGCTAGCCAGCTGACTTACTAGTAGCGACCCAGCTATGCAGCTGGCTATCCAGCTG
>NW_007248980.1:2163-3536 GCF_000164805.1 Carlito syrichta
GTAACTAGCCAGCTAACTACAATGCTAAATTAGAAAGCTGACTTACCTAGCTGACTTAGCTAGCTGACTTAACTACTTAGCTAGCTGACTTAACTGGCTGACATAACTAGTTAGCCAGCGACTTAACTACCTGAATTAAATAGCTAAATATTTAGCTGAATGAATAATTAGCTGAGTTAAATAGTTAGCTAACTAATTAGGTTGCAGACTTAAGTTGCTGACTTAAATAGTTAGCTAACTAGTGAGCTAGCTGTCTTAACTTGGTGACTTTGCTAGATAGTTAATTAGCTAGCTGACTTAGTTAGCTGACTTAATTCATTGACTAACGAGATAGCTAGCTGACTTAATGAGTTGGTTAATGAGTTAGCTAAATGTTTTAACTGTTTGGTAAATGAGTTTACTAACTGTTTTAATTAGTTGGGTAACGAGTTAACTAGGTCACTTAACTTGTTGGCTGACGAATTTGCCTACTACTTATATAGTTTAACATGTTGGCTGACTACTCGGCTGACTTGTTCGCTGGCATTACAAGTTGGTCAACTAATTGTCCGACTAGTTAACTGGGTTAATTAGTTGACTGACGAGGTAGCCCACAAGTTTGCTCGGTTAACTATTTGTCTGGTTAGTGTTCTGACCTAACTAGATCACCAACTAGTTGGTCGACTAGTTAACTAACCTAACTTGTTGGCCCACTATTTAGCTGACCTAACTTTTCAGCTGACAAGTTGGCTGAATAGTCGGTTGATTGGTTAGCAGACTTAAATAGTTGACCGGCTAGTCGGCTGACTGGTTAGCTTCCTTAACTAGTAGTCCAGCGAGTTAGCGCACAGATTAGCTGGCTTAACTAATTGGCCGATGAGTGACCTGACTGGCCAGCAGACTTAACTATTTGGCTGGCGAGTGAGCTGACTGGTCAACTGATTTAACTAGTCAGCCAGTGAGTGAGCTGACTGGTTAGCTGACTTTTGTCGTCTAGTGAGTGAGCCAATGGTCAGAAGAGTTAACTTTTCAGCCATCGAATGAATTGACTGGTGAGCTGACTTAACTAGTGTGCCATTGAGTGACCCGACATGTGAGCTGCCTTAACTACTCGACCGGCTTGCAAGCCGACTGGTGAGCTGACTTATCTAGTCAGCTGTTGAGAAAGCCAACTAGTTAGGTGACCTGTTGACCTGTGAGTGAGCTATTTAGTTGACCTGTTGGCTAACAAGCAAGCCGACTAGTTTGCTGACCAGTTTGCAGCCGAGCGAGCCAACTAATTAGCTGACGTGATGGAAAGTGAGTAAGTCCACTAGTTATCTGAACAGATAGCTGAGTTTCTAGTCGACTAGTTATCTAAGTAACTAGCTGATTTGCCAGCTGACTTAAGTAGG
>NW_007248981.1:0-1421 GCF_000164805.1 Carlito syrichta
GGCTAGATACCCAGCTATCTAGCCAGTTAGCCAGTCAGGTAGCTAGCTAGTTGAGACACCTGGCTAGTAGTTTAGCCAACAAAGTAGCTAGCTATTTAAGTCAGCTGGCTAGCAAGCTAGCCAGACAACTAGTTATTCAGCTAGTTAAGTCAACTAGCTAGGCAGCTAGCTAGTTAAGTGAGCTAGCAAGTAAGCTAATTATTCAGGTACCTATGTCAGTCAGCTACCTAGTCAGGTTGCTAGTCAGCTAGCCAGTTAAGTCAGCTCGTTATTCAGCTAGCTAGTCAGGTTGATAGTTAAGTCTGCTAGCCATCTAACTAGTCAGTTAGATAGCTAGTTAAGTCAGCTAGCTATACAGCTAGATAGCTTGTTTACTAGATAGTAATGTCAGCAAGATATCCAGCTAGCTAGTCAGCTAGGTAGTTATGCCAGCTAGCAAATCATCTAGCTACTTAACTAGTCTGGTAGCAATTCAGGTAGCTAGTGAGCTAACTAGTGGGCTCCAACGTTTTCCATCATGTCATCTAACTAGTTGGCTAGCTCACCTGCTATCAGACAAGTAAACTCTTCGGCATGCTCGCCAGCCAACAGTTCAACTAACTTGTGAGCTCGCTCGCAGGCCAACTGATCAGCAAAGTAGTTGGCTTGCTCGCTCACAGACAAGTGAAGTCACCTGGTGAGGTGACTCGGCTCACTCACCAGTCAACTAGTTATGGCAACACATGTGTCGGCTCACTTGCAGGTCAAATAGTTAATTCAGCAGATCAGTCGGCTCACTCACCAGCCAACTAGTTAAGTCAGCTGACCTGTCGGATCCCACGCTGGACTAATATTTAAGTCAGCTAACCGGCCGTCCTATTAGCCGGCCAACTAGTTAAGTCAGCTAACCAATCGTCCAACTGGTAGGCCAACGTGGCAGCTGACAATTTAGGTCAGCTAAATATTCAGCAGACTAGATAGGTCAGCTAATTATTCGTCCAAATAGTCGTCCGAATAATTAGGCCAGCAAACTAGGAAGCCAACTAATTAATTGATCTAACTATGGGTCCAGCTCCTGAAGCAACTAGTTATCCAAGCAAAATAGTCGGTTGATTAGTCAGCCATCTTCTTAAGGCAGCTATCAGGTCAGCCGAGAAGTCAGCTAATGTGTTAACCCAGCTAACTAGGCGGCTGATTCATCGGACAAGTAAGTTGCCTAGCTAACTCGGTAACCAGCTAGTTAAGTCAGCTATTTTACTCAATTACCAACTAGTTAAAACAGTTATCTAACTCATTAACCAACTCGTTAATTCAGCTAGTTACCTCGTAAGCTAACTCATTATGACAGCTAGTTAGGTGAACTAGCCAACAAGCTAGCTAGGTAATTAACTAGTTAGGTCATCTAGCTCACTAGTTCCCTAATTAATTAAGTCAGATACTTA
>NW_007248981.1:2653-3573 GCF_000164805.1 Carlito syrichta
GGCTACATAGATAGCTAGCAAGTTAAGTGAGGTGGCTAGATAGCTTCCTAGCTTAAGTCAGCTAGGTAAGTCAGCTGGCTAGCCTGCTCACTAGATAGGTAGCCAGGTAGTTAAGTCTGCTGACTAGCCTGCAGACGAACTGTTTAAGTCAGTTAGTGATGTCTGCTGGCAACCAGCTGGCTAGCAAGTTATTTCAGTTAGTTAAGTCAGCTGGCTAGCTAGGAAGCTAGTTATATTTGTCAGCTAGTTATGGTAGCTAGGTAGCTATTAAAGTCAGCTTCTTAAGTCAGCTGCCTAGCTAGATAGCTATCTAGATAGCTACCTAGTTAAGCCAACTGGAAAAGACAGCTGGCCAGCTATGTAGCTAGCTGACTAAGTCAGCTAAATCAGCTTGCTAGTTAGTTAATTCAGCGAGTTAAGTCAGCTGGCTAGCCAGCTGGCTAGCTGGGTAGCTGCCTAGTTAAGTCAGCTGACTAGCCTGCTTTATAGCTAGTTAAGTAATCTAGTTAAGTTAGCTAACTAGGCAGCTAGTCACCTAGGTACCTATGTAGTTAAGTCAGCTGGTAAGCCAGAGGGATACATAGGTAGTTAGCTAGTTAACTCAGCTGGCTATCCAGCTGACTGGCTAGGTACCTAAGCTGTTAATTCAGTCTGCTAGTCAGCTGACTAGCTAGTTAAATCACCTAGTTTAGTCAGCTGACTCGAGGGCTGGCTATCTAGGTAGATAAATCGTTATGTTAACTGATCTATCTAAACCACTGACTAGCAAGTTAAGTCACCTAGGTAAGTCAGCTGGCTAGCCAGCTTGGTAGCTAGGTAGCTTGCTAATTAAGTCAGCTGGCTGGACAACTGGCTAGTTAGTTAAGTCACCTAGTTTAGTCAGCTGGCTAGGCAGCTATCTAGATATATAACAAGCTAGT
>NW_007248982.1:0-680 GCF_000164805.1 Carlito syrichta
AGGGGTCAAGGCACCTAGCGCTAGGATTTCCTGAATCAGACAGAGAGCACTTGACCGGGGCGGTGGGTGGGGAGTATCTTTACTGCTGGTCAAACAGAGTTTTCGATGTGGGACCCCCTTAGAATCCGCTGTGGGCCAACAGGCGTGGTCCGACAGCTATGGGATTCCTTAGGGAGGGGGGAGAAAGAGATAGAGAGAATTTTACTAGAACCGCTGTGGGTTAACAGCTGTGGGGCCCCTGGGACCCGCTACAAACAGGCAGCCATGGGAGTTTTTAAAGTTTGAGAGAGATAAAGGAGAAGAGGAAGACTTTAGGGTCTGTGGTGGTCTTGAAAGCTGAGGCGGGTGTGTTTTTCCTCGCCCAGGGGCCAGAGGGGGGGAGTTTAAAGTCCATTCCCTCCAGAGTTCCCCAGAAAGTGTTTACTCCCTTGTTTGGGGAGGAGAACTTGCCTGTTGAACGAGTGCTAGTGTGAATGTGGCTGGGGTGTTCAGAAGGGTGGGGAGAGTCTGAGAGAGCAGGACCAATCGGGATCCCACCCAGGGGAGAGAGACCTGCAGAAGGGCAAGAAAGGCCCAATTTACAGTGGGACCTAAGGCCAAGAGTTGAATGAGTCGAAGCGGGATGGGAGGGAGGGAAATCTCTGCCCACTTTTTTGAATGCTTATAGGAGTTAAAGAGGT
>NW_007248982.1:1206-7325 GCF_000164805.1 Carlito syrichta
TGGAGGGAGCTATGAGGTAGTATTCCTATAGGGAGATAATATTTGTGTATAGGTTTAAGTTTTGCGTGCGTGGGAAGAGCAGGAGCTTAGGGCCTTTGTTGTCTTTGTTTGGTTCCATATAGTGTTTTAGCACCATCTTGGGAGACTCCCTTCTGACTGTTCCCTGTGCCTTTCAGGTAGTGCTACCTCACCCTAGTTCTTCTGAAGAAACTCATGTCAGAAATTGCCTTTCCCCCATCCCAGTGATCCTCAAACCCGGAGGAGAATGGGGGGGTGCTCTGGGCTGATTAGAAACCCTCACGACAGTCATTTCACTCTGTACATGTGTGCCAGATCACCACGCTGAATGCTTTAATTAAATGCAATTTTTGTTTGTCAATTACACCCCAGTAAAGCTGGAGGAAAAAGATGTCACAGTGTCCTTGTGACTGAGAAGGTGTATGCTGTCCCCCAGGGTTTCCCTGATGCCAATTCCCTGGACCCTCCTTCTCCCTGTCTCTTCCATAACACTGGTCAGCATGTTTTATGGCGGTGTGAGTTCACTTCTGTGTCCTTTGTAACCCAAGAGCTCAAGAGCAACATTGTGTGTATCTTAATCTCCAGGTGTTGCCACGT
Source organism: Carlito syrichta (assembly GCF_000164805.1). Taxonomy (NCBI): domain Eukaryota; kingdom Metazoa; phylum Chordata; class Mammalia; order Primates; family Tarsiidae; genus Carlito; species Carlito syrichta. The sequence continues at coordinate 1,822 of NW_007248982.1, forward strand.
TTGGTCCCAGGTTTGACCATGGCAGGAACGCCACACCTGTGGGCTGGAGTGAGTTGATGTGTGAGCTCTCACTGCAGGACAGACACTGCGTGTTGACACAGTTCCTGTCTTTACATGTCTTCTTCAGCGATTATGGCCTTCCCAATGCTTTGAAACCTCAGTGGAAAATCTATCACTCTTCAAAAGCTCCCCCGTTACTCCATCCACTTTATCCGTAGTCACTGAAATAACAGACGGCCCTCTCAGCGACCTCAGCCCACTGCAGCTATGGTCTCCTCTCTCTTTCACTGTTAACGCCCCTCTCTGTCTCCAGAACTTTGTCTCTAATTTCTGATTTGCATACCTCCCCTATGCCTAATGACATGAGGATTTAAAACAAAAAAGACCATTTTTATTCATATGAAATAATTAGTAATCAATATAACAAAAACTCTAATCAAATGTTAGATTAAAATAAATCTCATGTCAAAATAGACACACAATAAGTGCTCTTGGTACCAAAGGCAGCAGATATTGAGGTGGCTAGAACTTATAGTTCATCAACATTCATCAACTACTGTAAGAAAAAGAATCTACCATACAGAAATGTTCTTGAAACAGGGCCCTAAGTCATCAGTGTATCGCCATCTCCTAGAAAGGCTATTGGCGTTTGATCAAAAGCCAGCACGTGGAAGGACACACACCTAACTCAAACAGAACAAGCCAGAAGCGGGCCGGATGGCCGAAAGCAGACCTCAGTGTGGACTTCGCTCCCAGCACAGTCCCATGGGAGGGGAGAGCCCATCATGCAGCAGGATGTGTCCCTTGTCCTCTTCATTAGCAGGGTGCTCCTGGCTCAGTGTGGCCACCACGTCCGTTCAAGGAGCCTGAGGTTGGTGGGGTCCTTTCAATGTCTCTCCATGTGAAGGATGGGAACCTCATGAATTCACGACCTCAGACACAGCTCCTGTGACTTGGCTCCCAGCATATAGCCAGGATGCACCCGACCCAGCCAGCCAGTTCCTCGGCCCGGGAGCAGTTGCTGGACCCACAAGGACTCATCATCCCCTTAGTCATGGCACCCCCAATCTGAGCATCAGTGTCCTGAGGCTGCCTTGACAAAGTGCCATAGACTAGGCACTTCAAACAACAGACATTTTTCTCATAGTTCTGGGAGCTAGAAGTCCAAAATCATAGGCCTCTGCTTCCTCTGAAGGCTCTAGTGGGGGATCCTCTGCCTCTTCCAGCTGCTGGTGGTCACCAGTCATCCTTGACATTGCTTGGCTTGTAAATGCATCGCCCTGATCTCTGCCTCAGTCTCCACATGGTGGCTCTCCCTCTGTGTCTGTGCCTCTTACGAGGACACAGTCATTATAAGATTTAGGGCCCGCCCTGCTCCTTATCTTAACTAATTACATCTGTAAAGATCTAATTTCCAAATACACTCACCTTCACAGGTACAGAGGGTTAGGAATTGATGCATCTTTTCTGGGGGGAACACAAATCAACCCAGGATACCCTGAAATCATCAGTGTCACCCACCCTTCTGTCTGGAAAACACAATATCAATGACTGAGCTACAATTGAACCTTCCTCCTTTTGGGAATACAATACCTGGCTCACCTGTTGCATAAACAGAGTTCGCCTTTCCAACCAAATTGGATTTCCCAGTAATAATAATAATCAAGTTTGACTGAATGGATTTAAAGCCAGGTTGAATCTCAGCTCCCCAACTTCAGGCCCCACCACACACACCAACATGAACGCTCCCCAGACCTGCCACAGTCTGTCCCATTGGGACTGACAGATGCAGAGACTGCTGTCAGAATATAGGATTAGAATTATCACAGATCACACCTGTAAAACATGATGGTGAGAAAAACATTGACATATTTCACGCAGAGAGAGGCTTTTCTGAAAGTTTTACATTTTCAAGTAAACGTAAAAGGTAGAGAATCCAAATTTGTTTATCAAATTAGCTAATTCTCATTTTTTGTCAAGTCATTTTTCTCAATGAGATTCTTGAAAGTGGACAATTCCTTAGTAACACCTCTGAGGCACATTATGGCTTGGTGTACTCCGTTCAGTGCAGGTATACAATTTTTATCTGGCAAAGTTCAGGAGATACAAGAAGAAAAGCCTAAGTCTCAATCTCAGAATTAGTTACCCCAACTAGGGACTTGGTCAAGCTGATGAAGGAAGCCTGGGATTGTTACCTGTGTTACCTGTCTCTCTCATGTCGAGGCTGCATAGAGGTCTCACTTTGTTTTCAGTGTCACGTGGGTGCATCCACATTGTTCATGAGATCTTTCCTTCTTGAACACCCCATGCCCTTTGGCTCAGGACCCCTCCTCCACTCCAGATGACACCAACAATCTGGAGGGCCTAGACCTGGGCAGCTGCCAGGATGCTGCTATGTCTGATGCCCCATCACAAGCCCTGCTGAGGGGCTATGCCCGATGGGAAAAGAACCCAGAGTTGGCAGGTGAAATGAGGAACAGGGCAATGTGATTCTGTCCTGGGGACAGCCTCGCTCCTGTGAGACTGAACAAGGGACTCTGCCCAAGCTGGTGGGAGCCATCATTTTGGCATCTAGACCAAGGGTCCCCACCCCCAGACTGTGGACCAGCATCAATCCATGGCCTGTTAGGAAGAGGTCACACAGCAGGAGGTGAGCAGTGGGTCAGTGAGCAAAGCTTTTTTTGTATTTACAGCCACTCTCCATCACTTGCATTATCACCTGAGCTCTGCCTCCTGTAAGATCAGCAGTGGCATTAGATTCTCACTGGAGTGCGAGCCCCATTGCGAACTGTGCATACGAGGGATAGGTTGCATGTTTCTTGTGAGAATCTAATGCTGATGACCGGAGGTGGAGCTGAGGTGGTGATGCTCGTGCTAGGGAGCAGATGCAAATGCAGATTAACATGGGCAGTGAGGTTTGACTACACACTGCCCATCCCCAGTCAGTGGAAGAGTTGCCTTCCATAAAATTGGTCCCTGATGCCAAAAGGTTGGAGACGGCTGGTATGGACAGCAACTTTGCATCACATGTTTAATAATCATTTATGAGCTAATTCCCAAAGCATACACGTAAAGTTCAATTCCCCTTTTACCCTTCCCTGCTCCATGTAGGGAAGAAAATATGATTTTTTCCTCTACCCTCCTGAGTTCTTAGCTGGGAAAGACCTTTGTATCAAAAAACAGACTAACAAGAAAGAAACAAACAATTGATGCATTACTTCTTGTGTACATGAGAGGTACCCAGAGAAGTGAGTAAATCTCAAAGAGGTGGCTTAGACTGCAGGCTTAAATGTTATCACCTGCTGAAACAATGCAAGAAGAATGTTAGGGGGCCAGCAATAAGGGGATAACCAGAAAAAGCCAGTAAACAAGGACCAGATTGTTATGCAGATTCAAGTCAGGCCTTCTCCACTGAGTATACATTTCTCTTTCAAAAGGGAAGCTACTCTGTTCTCACAACTTCTCCTGTGTCAGTAGTTTCTCAAAATATTCCTTTTGCTCAAGAGGCATTTATTGATTGGGGTAGTATATTCTGGTCTCCTAATGTCAGAGAGGGAGGGGTAGAGGCCCTAGATGTGGGGTCCAAGCCACTCTTAAATAGTTTACACACACACACACATCACCTTCTGTTCTGTGTCTGTGAGACCAAGGACCTGCTAAAAGACTAACTGGGTTACTGTGTGTACAAACCCTTGTATTGAACTGCTGCTCTATTTTTTTTAATGAGAACATAAAGCAAAAAGAAAATTCTTAAGAAGTAACTCTCTTCTGTTGACGAGCTCTTGGACTTAGTACTATACTAAAAAAACATACTGTATGGTAGAGTCACATCTCTGCAATCATACAAATGATTTACATGGGATGTCTGAGGTATACCTAAAGGGTATACCTGATGCCAATGGCATCAGTTTTCTTGACTGCTATTACAAAATGTCACAGATGGGGCAGATTAAGGAACAGACATTTCTTTCTCACAGTTCTGGAGGCTGGACGTCCAAGATCAAGTTGTCAGCAGAGCTGGTTCTGCCTGAGACCTTGCTTCTTGGCATGTAGACGGTCACTTTCTCCCTGTGTCCTCACATGGTCTTCCTCTGTGTGTCTGTGGCCTAATCACCTCTTCTTACAAGGACACAAGTCAAATGGGATCAGGACTCACCCTAAGGGCCCATTTTACCTTAGGTTCCTCTGTAAACACCCTATCTCCAAGTACAGTCACATTCTGAAGTCCTGGGCACTTAGACCTCCCATATGGATTTTGGAGAAACACAATTCAGCCATAGCACTGACTCATAGTCAAGTCTAGCTTGTTAGTTTCTCACTCAACTTAGAGTTCCTTTTTCTATTTTTATTTATTATAAAGATGTGGGGTACAATTCAGGGTTAGGTATACAAATGTTGATTATACACGTTGATGAGGTGTGCCCCTCCCTCCCCTAGCAGTTTCCCTCAACTGCCAATCCCACCCCCTCCCTTCCCCTGACAGTTTCCCACTACTACCAATCCCTTTCTTATAGTATTATAATTGCTCAAGGTCTGCTTATGAGTGAGAACATATCGTACTCTGTTCTTTGTTTCTGTGATAAATCACTGATTATGATCGACTCCAAATCCATACAAATTGCTGCGAAGTCCATATGTTCGTCCTTCTTTATGGCTGCATAATATTCCATTGTGTATATGTATCACATTTTAAAAATCCAGTCCAGCTTTGATGGGCAACATGGTTGGTTCCATGTTTTTGTTATTGTGAATAGAGCTGCAACAAACATATGTGTGCAAGTATGCTTATTGTAGAATGATTTGAGTTCTTCCAGGTATATTCCCAATAGGGGAATTACTGGGTCATATGGAAGGTAAATTTCTAGTTCTTTCAGAAATCGCCATATTGTCTTCCAAAGAGGTTGCACTAGTTTGCATTCCCACCAAGCAGTGTAGAAGCGTTCCCTTTTCTCCACATCCTCACCAGTATCTATTATTGTTTGTTTTATTAATGATTGCCATTCTTACTGGGGTTAGGTGGTATCTCAATGTGGTTTTGATTTGCATTCCTCTGGTGGGAGTGAGGCTGAGCACTTTTTCATGTGTCTGTTGGCTGCCCGGATATCTTCTTTTGAGAAGTCTCTATTCATGTCGTTTGCCCACTTTTTAAAGGGGCTGCTTGTTTTTCTCCTTTTGGCGCATTTGAGTTTCTTGTAGATCCTAGATGTTAGGCTTTTGCCAGATATACAGTTGGCAGATATTTTTCCCATTCTGTGGGCTGTCTTCCTGCTCTCTTGATGGTTTCTTTTGCTTTGCAAAAGTTCGTTAGTTTGATGAGGTCCCACTTGTCTATGTTATTTCTTAAGGTATTGGCCTTTAGGGTTCTGAATAGGAACTGGTTGCCAGTTCCAATTTCCATAAGGGTGTCTCCAACATTTTCTAAGATTCTTATAGTTTGAGGTTTTACGTTTAGGTCTTTGATCCATTTCGAGTTAATTTTTGTGTATGGTGATAGGTAGGGGCCC